>NC_057803.1:637305801-637605801 GCF_018294505.1 Triticum aestivum
TATTAAGACTTTATTTGTTAACTAAAATTATATTTTTTTCTATGTTTATACCTTCATAAGAATTTTGATTATATACTATATCTATTGACAGAAGTACTTCTGTTACTACTATTTTATACTCCCTCCGTTCCTAAATATAAGTCTTTGGAGAGATTCCACTATGAACCACATACGGAGCAAAATGAGTGAATCTATACTCTAAAATGCATCTATATACATCCGTATATGGTTCATAGTAGAATCTCTACAAAGACTTATATTTAGGAACGGAGGGAGTAGTTGTTAGGTCTATTATATGGTACCTCATTTGGCCTCCATAATACTAGGACCGGGCATGTTGTTTGGTTACGCTTGAGTTTGGAAATAAGCATTGGTATGAATAAGATTCAGAAAATACATGCAGTGGTTAATAGATCCTCCACCAGACCACTAAAGTTGGACAAAGAGAATTAGCACAGAATGAGAGAGAAAGTTTAGGTTGCTCACCCCTGCTCTGGTCTTACCAGTGTCTGTGGATTTAGAAAACACAACTCTCACACATCTCATTTTGACCACTCAAGGTGGGGCCAATCATATCAGCAAGATGTAGGCTATCATCTACTCTCTCTGTCTTATAATGTAGGAGTAAGAATCAAAAAACATGTTACATTATGAGAAAGACGGAGGGAGTAGTTAATAGAGTTCCGGTAAAAAAAAATGTTTTTTTTTCATGCTGTGATCGGGGTTCCCGGCGAAACAACACGTGGGGAGGCCGCTGATCGCGTGTCCGGAAACTTGAAACGGCCGGGTTGTCTGAATTGGATCCACCCACCAGAATGAAACTCTCGGCGGGGGGAGATACAGCCGGCCGGCGAGCGCGACGTCTCGCCCGACAGACGAGACCAACGCAGAAGCAGAAGCGCCCGGTTCCTCTGCATGTCTTGTCCGCAAGGCACGTACTACGCGTGTATCTAGACTCGAGAGTTGCCTGCTGCTTTCTTGCATTCAATTAGTGCGTGCAGGCAAGTGACAGGGGAGCTAACAATATTCCCTCCGATCCGATCCATGGTGTCCAGCCGGACCCGGGTGTTACTAGGACAAGGACCGGAGGATATGGATACGGATACGATGGAGCCGGGTCCCTAGGTACGTACTCCCTCCGTTCCAAAATAGATGACTCAACTTTATACTAAAGTTAGTACAAAGTTGAGTCATCTATTTTGGGACGGAGGGAGTAGTACGTATCTTAAGCTCCATCGCTCCTTCCTTGTATCATACTAGTAGTAACCACTGATACCGTTGGTGACCCTAAACTGCTGGCCGTCTCCTGCTAATCCTGGTGACAGTGACGGTGCATGTGTAATGCACTGTTGGCGGTTGGCGTTGGATCGTTTCCTCTCTACTCTTGTCAAGTAGAAGAGATACTCCTACGTAGAGATGATGAGATGCTGCCTTCTTTTCCTGCCGCACGCAACGCAGCGCAACGCAAAGGCGCAACAACCTCCACCGTCGTTGCGCTCTGTCACGCCAACTCCATCGCGCGACTCTATTCTATCCGGCCCCGTCCGTTTGGAGTAAAAGAAATAAAAAAGACGGCCCAACGCGCGGGAACAAACGGACTTTTGTCCGCTTTGTGTCCGTTTTTGACCCATTCCCGGCCCAAACTTGCGCCGGTTTTAAGGTGAAACGGACACCACGTGGACGGGCGGGATGCGCGCGCTTGTCCTCTCCTGGCCCGCCTGTCGGGGACACTAGCAGTCTCTCTGCTCCCAACGCTTCACCCTCTCTCCCCGCCCCGCCGCCGGCGTCGCCGCTATTCTCCGGCCGCCTCCTCACCGCGCAGCCCCCCCCTCCCCCCCCCGCCGTCCATATCAAACCACGTCTCGACATGGCCGCCACCACGCCCGCGCTTCCGCCGTAGTTTTGGTCGTCGATCGGAGGAGGTTTGGCCGTGGCCGTCCTTGCCGGTGGCAGAGTCGGACATGACTGCCGGCGACGTACCACGGCGACCGAGGCAGATTCCGACGAGAGCTCCAGAGCGGCCCGTAGCCGGCCGGCAACCACCCTGCTGCGTCGAGGTGATCATCGCGGCCTCTTCGCCACCACGACCGCAAGGTGTTCGACCTTTTGCCAACAAAGGTATGGACAGTGGAGACGAGTTTTTCTTCCATCACTTCCTTTGTTCATCGGACGATTCGTCGTCGGATGATGACGATCTTGTGGTGGCTGCACTGGTCGTTCACGACCATATTCAATGGCAGCTTCCTCGGTACAGGGGGTCAGTCCCTGGCCGTGCTCCCAACCTGAACCGCAACAAGGAGAGAGGCCACGCCCTGCTTTATGCAGATTACTTTGCCAATACCCCGCTCTTCAGGCCGGATAAATTTCGTCGCCGTTTTCATATGGCAAGGCATGTGTTTAATCGTATCCGAGAGGGAGTGGTTGCTCATGACCCATACTTCGAGTGCAAGACGGATGCCCTTGGCAAGCTTGGATTCTCCTCCTGACAGAAATGCACCGCGGCCATCCGCATGCTTGCATATGGAATTCCAGGCGATCTGGTGGATGAGTATGTGCGTATGAGTGAGACAACATGTCTGATGTCAATGTATAAGTTTTGTCAGGCTGTGATCGAGGTCTTTGGGCCAGAGTACTTGAGGCAGCCAACTGCCGCTGATACAGAGAGATTGTTGGCGAGCAACGCAGCTAGAGGATTTCCAGGTATGCTTGGCAGCATAGATTGTATGCACTGGGAGTGGAAGAACTGTCCATTTGCTTGGCAGGGCCAGTACAAGAGGCGTGTTAACGGGTGCACTGTCATATTAGAAGCGGTGGCATCACAAGATCTTTGGATATGGCATTCTTTCTTCGGCATGGCAGGTTCTCACAATGATATCAACGTGCTGCAGCGTTCTCCAGTCTTCGCGAGGCTTGCAGAAGGCCACTCCCTACCTGTCAACTTTGAGATCAACGGCCACCATTACAACAAGGGATACTATCTAGCAGATGGTATATATCCTCAGTGGTCAACTTTTGTGAAGACAATCTCGAAACCCCAAGGTGAGAAGAGAAAGAGATTTGCCCAAATGCAAGAGAGTGTCAGAAAGGATGTGGAACGTGCTTTTGGTGTGCTTCAATCCCGGTGGGGTATCGTTCGAAACCCTGCACTGTCATGGGATGAAGGGAAGCTTTGGGAGATGATGACTGCTTGTGTGATCATGCACAACATGATCGTCGAGGACGAGCGGGATGAGAGTATCTTCGACCAAGGATTTGATTACCAAGGTGAAAATATTGAGCCTCTGCACCAAGACTCGGTCACATTTGAACAGCTTGCTCAATTCCACCGTGAGATGCGTGATTGGCACACTCATGTGAATCTTCAAAATGACTTGGTTGAGCACGTGTGGGATCACATTGGCAACCAATAGATGTATTTCTCCATTTTATGTTCAGTCAAGACAATTTCGATTTGGTTGTAAAACTATTTTATTAAAAACAATTTCAATTGAGTTGTAAAACTATTTTAATTTTCAGACAAATATTTGGGTTCGAAAGTAGTTTCAATGCAAATTTGGGCATTTCTTGGCCCTGACGGGCAGGATGGGGCAAAAGGATGCGGCCGCGCGCTGGGCGCACGGCCACCGCATTTCAGGACAGGCCCGGACACGACTCCAAATCCCTATCCAAAGGGACAAAAACAGGACAAAACGGGCGTCCGTTTGGGGTCGCGCGATGGAGTTGGCCTCAGGCGCATATGCATGTAATGGACTTGGCTGCAGCTTGAGCTTGGGGTGGTTTCAAGTTTGAGTCCCGCCTCTGCACTTGTGCGTAGTAGGTTGGCGACAACTCAACGTACGTACTAGTACACCGCCCAGCAAGGAGGTTTCGCCCGCTGAAATTTCGTGTGGTTATCTTGAGAGTTACTCCCTTCGTTTTAAAATAGATGATGTAACTTTATACTGACTTTGTAAAATCAGTATGAAATTGGGTCATTTATTTTGAAATGGAGGGAGTATATGAACTAGATTGACCAGGCCAAGCGGTTCACCACAGAGGAAATATTAAAAGGCAAGATGCCGATGAAGGTTTCTTAGACTAGGACAGTGAAGGTCCCCAAGCCACCCCTGCCATGGCTGCAACCCTCGGCTGGTTTTGTAGACATCTCAGTCGATGTATCTTTTCTCTCTGATGATGGAACGGCCGCAACAGAAATGGTTCTCAGAAAGCAGGATGTGAGTGTGATCTTTGCTGCATACAGATTTTTGTTTAATTAATTGTAATGATGCTTTTGAGATGAAGATCCACGGTCTCATGCAGGGCATGGCTCTTGCTTCGCAACATTCAAATTTGCCAATTATTGTACAGTCTGATTATTCCGAGGCCTTAGCATGCTTACAGGGAGATGACCTATCTCGCTCAGGGTATGATCATCTGGTTGCTGAAATCCAAGCATTGATGGGAAGCCGGGAGTTTATTCCTCAAAAGCTTCGTAGGGTCAAAATAGAGTAGCAGATCGATTGGTGGAAAATACACAGGAGCTCTCGGGTGCTCCGCATCCCTATACAAAAAATATTCGTAAAAAATTCCCAAAAAACCGAAAAAATCAAAAATTACGGGATGCCAATCCTGGTTTCCCAATCTACTTCCATGTGAAATTTCGTGAAAAAATACCAAAAAACGTATCCGTGGTGAAGAAATTACTGCCCGGAAAAAAATGTATCCAAACAGTGTTTTGCTATACATAGAAATTTTTTGTCTTTTTTGCCGCGAATACATTTCCTGGTATTTTTTTCATCAAATTTCAGACGGAAATACATCGGGAACCCACGTTTGATATCCCATAATCCCAGATTTTTTTCAAATTTCTCAGTATTTTTATTCCTAGTATTGTACGTATAGAGATGCGGAGCACCTGAGAGCTCTAAATCCTCGTCCATCGATTGGCGACATCTAGTCATACTCAGTGTAGCACTGATGGATGACTACACAAAGGACCCCTACGTATAGAGGAGACTGTAACCCTATCATTTTGAAATAACACCCCCCCCCCGTCCTCTACTTTATTGTTGCAAGTTTTACGTGGCTGCTACGGGCTTAAGCAAGAACCAATCTTACCTACGTATCAAAACCACAACGATAGTTTGTCAAGTTGGTGATGTTTTAACCTTCACAAGGACCGGGCGTAGCCACACTCGGTTCAACTAAAGTTGGAGAAACTGTCACCCGCAAGCCACCTATGTGCAAAGCACGTCGGGAGAATCGGTCTCGCGTAAGCGTACGCGTAATGTCGGTCCGGACCGCTTCATCCAACAATACCGCCGAACCAAAGTATGACATGCTGGTAAGCAGTATGACTTATATCGCCCACAACTCACTTGTGTTCTACTCGTGCATATAACATCAACACATAAAATCTAGGCTCGGATGCCACTGTTGGGGAACGTAGTAATTTCAAAAAAATTCCTACGCACACGCAAGATCATGGTGGTGCATAGCAACGAGAGGGGAGAGTGTGATCTACGTACCCTTGTAGATCGACAACGGAAGCGTTTGGTTGATGTAGTCGTACGTCTCCACGGCCCGACCGATCAAGCACCGAAACTACGGCACCTCCGAGTTCTAGCACACGTTCAGCTCGATGACGATCCCCGGACTCCGATCCAGCAAAGTGTCGGGGAAGAGTTCCGTCAGCACGATGGCGTGGTGACGATCTTGATGTACTACTGTCGCAGGGCTTCGCCTAAGCACCGCTACAATATTATCGAGGACTATGGTGGCAGGGGGCGCCGCACACGGCTAAGAATATGATCACGTGGATCAACTTGTGTTCCTCTGGGGTGCCCCTGCCTCCGTATATAAAGGCTCAAGGGGGGGTGCGGCCGGCCTAGGAGAGGCGCGCCAGGAGGATGTTGGGGAACGTTGCAGAAAACAAAAATTTTCCTACTCGTTTCACCAAGATCATCTAGGAGTTCATCTAGCAACGAGTGATTAGATGCATCTACATACCTTTGTAGATCGCGCACGGAAGCGTTCAAAAGAACGGTGATGATGTAGTCATACTTGACGTGATCCAAATCACCGATGACCAGCGCCGAACGGACGGCACCTCCGCGTTCAACACACGTACGGGACGGGAGACGTCTCCTCCTTCTTGATCCAGCAAGGGGGGAGGAGAGGTTGATGAAGATCCAGCAGCACGACGGCGTGGTGGTGGATGCAGGGCGTCACAGCAGCAGGGCTTCGCCGAGACTACGAGGGAGAGACGTAACGGGGGGAGATGGAGGCGCCGGGGGCTGGTGTCAAATCCCTCCTCTCCCCCCCACTATATATAGGGGTGCCAGGGGGGCGCCGGCCCTAGTAGATGAGATCTACTAGGGGGGGGCGGCGGCCAAGGGGAGGTTTCCCTCCCCCCCAAGGCACCTAGGGGTGCCTTCCACCACATGGACTCTTCCATGGTGGAAACCCTAGGCGCATGGGTCTATAGGGGCTGGTGCCCTTGGCCCATCTAGGCCAAGGCGCACCCCCTACAGCCCATGTGGCCCCCTGGGACAGGTGGCCCCACCCGGTGGACCCCCGGGACCCTTCCGGTGGTCCCGGTACAATACCGATAACCCCGAAACTTGTCCCGATGCCCGAAATAGCACTTCCTATATATAATTCTTTACCTCCGGACCATTCCGGAACTCCTCGTGACGTCCGGGATCTCATCCGGGACTCCGAACAACATTCGGGTTTCTGCATATACATATCTTCATAACCCTAGCGTCACCGAACCTTAAGTGTGTAGACCCTACGGGTTCGGGAGACAAGCAGACATGACCGAGACGACTCTCCGGTCAATAACCAACAACGGGATCTGGATACCCATGTTGGCTCCCACATGCTCCACGATGATCTCATCGGATGAACCACGATTTCGAGGATTTAATCAATCCCGTACGCTATTCCCTTTGTCTATCGATATGTTACTTGCCCGAGATTCGATCGTCGGTATCCCAATACCTCGTTCAATTTCGTTACCGGCAAGTCACTTTACTCGTACCGTAATGCATGATCCCGTGACCAGACACTTGGTCACTCTGAGCTCATTATGATGATGCATTACCGAGTGGGCCCAGTGATACCTCTCCGTCATACGGAGTGACAAATCCCAGTCTTGATCCATGTCACCCAACAGACACTTTCGGAGATACCCGTAGTCTACCTTTATAGTCACCCAGTTACGTTGTGACGTTTGGCATACCCAAAGCACTCCTACGATATCCGGGAGTTACACGATCTCATGGTCTAAGGAAAAGATACTTTGACATTGGAAAACTCTAGCAAACGAACTATACGATCTTGTGCTATGTTTAGGATTGGGTCTTGTCCATCACATCATTCTCCCAATGATGTGATCTCGTTATCAATGGCATCCAGTGTCCATAGTCAGGAAACCATGACTATCTGTTGATCAACGAGCTAGTCAACTAGAGGCTCACTAGGGACATGTTGGTGTCTGTTATTCACACATGTATTACGATTTCCGGATAACACAATTATAGCATGAATAAAGACAATTATCATGAACAAAGAAATATAATAATAATGCTTTTATTATTGCCTCTAGGGCATATTTCCAACAGTCTCCCACTTGCACTAGAGTCAATAATCTAGTTACATTGTGATGAATCGAACACCCATGGAATTCTGGTGTTGATCATGTTTTGCTCTAGGGAGAGGTTTAGTCAACGGATCTGCTATATTCAGGTCCGTATGTACTTTACAAATCTCTATGTCTCCATCTTGAACATTTTCACGAATGGAGTTGAAGCGACGCTTGATGTGCCTTGTCTTCTTGTGAAACCTGGGCTCCTTGGCAAGTTGTGACGCCCGGGTAATTAAGCTACAGTGATCCTCTGCTAATGGTGCCACGTCACCTCGTTTATAGTTGTTAATCTCGAGTTAGTTCGAAACCGATTCAAATTCAAATTCAAAAATATGCAAACAATAAAAGTTTTCAAATATTAAAACTAAAATGATCGGAGTGAACCAAATATTGCATAGATAATAATGGTGGGGAAACCAACATTTCTTATAATATTTAATTTCACTAAAATAACCAAAGCTTAGGGCAAAACAATTACTTTAATGCCTTTTATAAAGATATAGTAATATAACTAAATTAATAGTGTGCCAAAATAATTATGGCAGAGGCCTAATTAGTAATACTAATTTAGGTGCTAACTTGGTATTTTATAAAAAGAAATTAATAGAAACTTTAAATGAAAACAGTAAAGAAATAAAAGAGAAATAATAAAAGAAAACAAAAAAAAGGAAAGAACCCCCCCCCCCACTGGGCTACGGCCCCGCAAGCCACCGCCCCCCCCTTTGGGGCCTCGACCCACTAGGCCCAGCCGGCCACCCCACTTAACCCCCTCCCGGTCCACACCAAACCCTAACCCCTCTCCCCACGATCCACATCCCCCCCCACGACCCGATCTGGATCGGGGGCGCTCGACTCCCCCCGACCCCGCCTCTCCTTCGTTACCCCGCGGCGCTCCCGACGCCGGCGCCCATTCCCGGTGCCGCCCCGCCGCCGCTGGGGCTCACGCCTCGACGCGCCGGCCTCGTCACAGTCCCCTCCCCGCCTCTCCTCAGACACCCGTGGCGCCCCGAGGCCGACGTCGCCACCCATCGCCGACGCCGCCCCGTCGCTCGTCGTCCCCGACTCCTCCTCGCGCACATTTTTGCACATCTACAGGGCCCGGTGAGGCCCCCTCCTCCGTTTCCCCCCTCTCCTCCCCCCCCCCGTCGCCGTAGGTCGCCCCGTCGTCACGCCCGAGCTCGCGTTCACCGCGCCCTCGCTTGCGCCGCCACGCTTGCCGCCGACCCGAGCGTGCAGGCCCCGCGGCTACCTCCTGCCGCGCCTGTCGTGTGCTGTCCTCCCCGTCCTGTGCCCGCCATGCGCAGCCCGTGCGCTGGCCGCGCCGCGGCTGGCCTCTGCCGTGGCCGGCGTCGCCGCCCCCTGGTGGCCTCGGGCGCCCACGCCTGCACCCGTTTCGCCCGTCCCGCTAAGGCCCTCTGGGCCACTGACATTAGGGACCCACGCCCCTGTTAAAAAAAAAGATTTAATAAAATAAATAATTAAAATAATTAAAATATTAATTAATTAATTAAAGAATTAATTAACTTAATTAAACCTGGTTAGACTAATTAATCATTTAATTAACCTGACTAATCTACTAATTAGATTAATTAATTTAGTTAGTTAGTTATCAGTCAATGACATGCGGGACCCACCGTCAGGTTGACCAAGTCAACCCTGTTGACTGCTGACGTCAGCATGACATCATGCTGACGTCATGAATTCATTTTTCGAATTAATTAATTAATTAATTAAATTCCAGAAATTAATAAAATCTTTAGAAAATCATATCTTTTAATCCGTAACTCGGATGAAAATACTTTCTACATGAAAGTTGCTCAGAACGACGAGACGATTCCGGATACGCAGTCCGTTCGTCCGCCACACACCCTCTAACCTATCGAACTCGCAACTTTCCCCTCCGGTTCATCTGCCCGAAAACGCGAAACACCGGGAGTACTTTCCCGGATGTTCCCCCCCTTCGTCGGTATCACCTACTACCGCGATTGGGCACACCTAGCATCGTTACTTGTCATGTCATGCATCGATATGCATTTGTTTGCATTGTATTCATTGTTTCTTCTCCCTCTTCTCTCCGGTAGACTACGAGACCGACGCTGCTGCCGACCAGTTCGACTACGGAGTTGACG
This sequence comes from Triticum aestivum, assembly GCF_018294505.1. Taxonomy (NCBI): domain Eukaryota; kingdom Viridiplantae; phylum Streptophyta; class Magnoliopsida; order Poales; family Poaceae; genus Triticum; species Triticum aestivum. Next base: position 637,315,561 of record NC_057803.1, read on the forward strand.
ACCCCTCTCTCTTGCCAGAGCAACCAGGCAAGCCCCCCCCTTGATCACCAGATATCGCCTATTCTACTCTATACTGCTTGCATTAGAGTAGTGTAGCATGTTACTGCTTTCGTTAATCCTATTCTGATGCATAGCCTGACATTGTCGCTACATCTGTTGATACCTTACCTGCAATCCTATATGCTTAGTATAGGATGCTAGTTTATCATCATTGGCCCTACATTCTTGTCAGTCTGCCTTGCTATACTATCGGGCCGTGATCACTTGGGAGGTGATCACGGGTATATACTATACATACATACATATTATACAGATGGTGACTAAAGTCGGGTCAGCTCATTGAGTACCCGCAAGTGATTCTGACGAGGGGGCCGAAAGGACAGGTGGCTCCATCCCGGTAGAGGTGGGCCTGGGTTCCCGACGGCCCTCGACGGTTACTTTGTGGCGGAGCGACAGGGCAGGTTGAGACCACCTAGGAGACAGGTGGGCCTGGCCCTGTTCGGCGTTCGCGGACACTTAACACGCTTAACGAGATCTTGGTATTTGATCTGAGTCTGGCTACGAGCCTATACGCACTAACCATCTACGTGGGAGTAGTTATGGGTATCCCGACGTCGTGGTATCAGCCGAAGCACTTCAGACGTCAGCGACGGAGCGGCGCGCGCCGAATTGGACTGGAACGCCACTAGGCTAGGTCTGCTTTCGGCCGCGTACGCAACGTGCAGGTGTGCTATGGGCGATGGGCCCAGACCCCTGTGCGCTTAGGTTTAGACCGGCGTGCTGGCCTCTCTGTTTTGCCTAGGTGGGGCTGCGACGTGTTGATCTTCCGAGGCCGGGCATGACCCAGGAAAGTGTGTCCGGCCAAATGGGATCGAGCGTGTTGGGCTATGTGGTGCACCCCTGCAGGGAAGTTAATCTATTCGAATAGCCGTGATCTTCGGTAACAGGACGACTTGGAGTTGTACCTTGACCTTATGACAACTAGAACCGGATACTTAATAAAACACACCCTTCCAAGTTCCACAGACAACCCGGTGATCGCTTTTCCGCAGGGCGACGAGGAGAGGATCGCCGGGTAGGATTATGCTGCTTGGAGATGCTATTTGGAGTTGCTACTTGGAGATGCTACTTGGAGGACTTCAATCTACTCTCTTCTACGTGCTGCGAGACGGAGGCTGCCAGAAGCGTAGTCTTCGACAGGATTAGCTATCCCCCTCTTATTCTGGCATTCTGCAGTTCAGTCCACTGATATGGCCTCCTTACACATATACCCATGCATATGTAGTGTAGTTCCTTGCTTGCGAGTACTTTGGATGAGTACTCACGGTTGCTTTCTCCCTCCTTTTCCCCTTTCCCTTCTACCTGGTTGTCGCAACCAGATGCTGGAGTCCAGGAGCCAGACGCCACCGTCGACGACGACCCCTACTACACCGGAGGTGCCTACTACTACGTGCTGCCCGCTGATGACGACCAGGAGTGACCTAGGAGGATCCCAGGCAGGAGGCCTGCGCCTCTTTCGATCTGTATCCCAGTTTGTGCTAGCCATCTTATGGCAACCTTGTTTAACTTATGTCTGTACTCAGATATTGTTGCTTCCGCTGACTCGTCTATGATCGAGCACTTGTATTCGAGCCCTCGAGGCCCCTGGCTTGTATTATGATGCTTGTATGACTTATTTTATTTGTAGAGTTGTGTTGTGATATCTTCCCGTGAGTCCCTGATCTTGATCGTACACATTTGCGTGCATGATTAGTGTACGATTGAATCGGGGGCGTCACAAGTTGGTATCAGAGCCGACTGCCTGTAGGAATCCCCCTTCCACACTCCTTGGCCGAAGTCGAGTCTAGACATTGCAAAAACTTTTACTAACTTGGCTGTGTGCCTTACGGGCCCACGTCGCCATTGGGTGGTATTAGGATCTTTTACTCCTCGACCTTTACTCTGGGACTCTGAGCTCTCTTCTATTCGGGTTAAAGGATTTCGCTAAAAACAAAACTAACTTTAGGTTCTCGCAAGTACTTTCTCCCGGAGAGCCACTTGTTACCGATGACCGCCTGCTGCACCAGAAGATTCCGAAGATACTCTACGATGTGCTCTCGAGACTATGTGCCATCGCTTTTGCAATTCACTTCCATCGATAAATCCCTCTGGATAACTACTTACACCTATCGTTCATATTGTCATCCCCAGTTGCTCTTGTTATTACAAGATGTCCTGAAATACTCTTCGATATTCCGAGAATTCTTTACGCTTACTACCCTGCAGTTCCTTGCTGCATGAATACCCCTACGGATAATTACTCGCGCTTGCCGAGTATCCGCTCATCCCCAGTTGTTCTTGTGTTTCACAAAAGTCTTCAAAATAATATTCGATCTTCCGAAAACCCTCTGGAGCCTTTGGCTCTTGAAATTCTTGCTTGCTTGCATTATGGTTAATCCCATAAGTCTCGTAGTCTTAATGACATTCCTTGTCATTATCATTTTGAGTCTGTTGACTCAATATGTTTGCGAATACCCGCAAACATCATTGATCCTTATAAATTACCTTTCCGGCTGAGTTTCCATTCTTTTAGCGGGAATTGGTTCTCGACCAATCCAATTGTCATTGATTGTACCCTAAGGCTATTCAATTTATCCATCCCTAATGAGAGCATTGCTTTTGATCCCTTGATTTGGAAATCATAATTCCTTTGCATTTGACAATTGAGTTAGTCAGTTGTTTCTATAATCTGATCTCCTTGCATTCTTCTTCCTCTAGTTGAGTACCGATGCTCACGTCAGATCCCTTGTGGACCATCAGGCCCATTGTTGGATTTTATCCGTCAGCATCCTCCATATTCAATAACCTTGTGAGCCTTCCCTTGGATACATAATGCCCTTGGTAATTGTATCATCTACTTTCTCAACCTTGCTCTACTTTCGAGCTTGTGTTATTTACTCCTGAAGTTTGTGGTATATGTTCCTAGGAGGCCCTGATGGGTTGGACATATGCTTTTCTTTAAACTGTGTGAACCCGGAAACCACTACCGGTCATACTCTACTAGTGTTATGTCAGATAAAATTTCAACACACAATTTCGTTGAAGGCGAGAAGTGAATGAAAGGTTATGCATTAAAGAAGTGGGAGTCGACCTTGAACTTTGTGTTCATGCCCATGGACCCGATGTACATCTTCTCATCGAAGCTTCTTTTAAAATTAATTATTCCCTTGATATAAGTTCATCTTATATCTGGGGTATGGCCTTTTACAATCGTGGTTCCGACCATGTTCTCTTTTAAATACCATTTCTCGTGCAAGATTAAGCACTTGTCTTCTGTAGAGCAATACCCCCAGTCCAACCCTTACTCTGATCTACCATCGAGTATTACACTCTGGTATCTCGAAAATATCATGGAACTGCATAACTTTTTATGGGTTCTTCGTCAACTGTTATTTCTCACCGATTCCAATTTTCCTAGGTTCTGGGTTGTCGTCAACCGAGAACACCGATATGTGAACCGAGTCTGCACTATGGTTCAACAACTTTTGATAATCTTCTTTATGTACGAGTTTGTACCCGATCGCGTCATTTCTAGCCTGTTCGGCTACATCCTTACCATGCTAATTTTAATTGTGCTACTTGGTCCTTTCCGGAGCACAAATTTCGACGATGAGCTAATCTTGCATCGATCTTCCTCGTCATATCGTTTCACCTTGAACATCAAACTTGATTACGAGTTTGTGTCGTACCCTTGGTTCCAATAACCTTTCGCTTCACCATTCATTTGACTTGGTGTCGTCGCTGATTGATTACGTCTTCCTGAAATCTCTCGACAAATGTGCCGTGATCATCATCAACCTTTATGAGCTCTTCCAGGATATCAATCGAATTCATGATGAGAAATACCATCCTTGCCCACGATGATTTGTCTTATCATCGGCCACTTTATTGCCTTACCTCCAACACAAACATGATCGTGCTTTGTATTATACCTTGAGTTCCTTGCTACCCAGCATTTGATCTTCCTTACCTCGGAAGTATTACCATCTCTTTTTGTCAAGAATGTGGTGGGAATTTCACCACCTCTTAAGGATTCTTGATATCAAAATGCTTCTTGCCATCTTCGTTCATTTCTTGGTCCCTGTGTTAATTCCAGCAAGTGAACGGTGTTGTTTGGATTCTTTCCTTCTAGCAACCCTATTTCTTTGAAGTTAATGGTCGAAGGTTCATTCTTAGGCTATTGATTATTGAATCACCATTCTGACATTGGGCGTGCAACCCAACCCATATTTCGGGCGCACCTTTCAACCAATGTTTAATTGGGTATGTTCTCCTTGAGTATACCTCATTATATTATCTGATCTGACAAATGTTATTTCCTTGTTCACATAATTGTGGAAATCCATCTTTTGAAAATCTCAATGGATTGTCGCTGAGTCCATCAGCCACCTCCTTGTCCTCTCCTTGGGTTAATGATGGACTCTTGTTAACGGAAATCGCTTCATAGTTCATTTCCCCGAGAATCTTACCATGTCATCTCGTCGATTTGTGTTGCGCCTTTTCTTCTCGGACATCCCGAGTCTCAGGTATCCTGACACCAATCGGATCCGAATCCCGGTCAGCTAAGATGGTTGGGACAACGTTCAGAGAGTTATGATGTTGATCCTTGATGACCCGGTAGCATGATGTCATGCCTAGCACCCCCCCCCCCGGCTGGAGGATCTATCATTATAGATTCCTTTTCAGCAAGGTTATCCATTCATCCATGAGGAAATTGTAAGACTTATTCTACCAGTTATTCCTGATGGATCCTTTGTGTTTCCAAAGTTTGATCTTCACCTGAAGACCATGTCAATGCTACCTCGAAGCATGTCAATGGTGCTCCGATTCTCAACAAGAACATTTGAAGCCCAATGCTAAATGTTACTTGCTCAATTACCCCAAACACCGTTGCATCGGTAATGTCATGAAATTTCTCTCCCCTTTCCTAAGGAGTTTTCTACATTATATCCTGCCAAGGATATCATGCTCTGCTTGTCCTTGGGAAGGATATACCCCTGGAATATGTGTTTCAACACATTTTCCTTTCCATTGTTCTGTTTAACCTGGTAATCACCTTTCCTTTCCTTTGGTTTGCTTAACCCTTCTTGTGATCTATATTATATAAGCAGTAGTAATCTTCTGCTTATGTAAAACACGTTAGTGTACAACCGTGCCAGTAAGACCCTGTTCCTACTGTGGATGACATTTCGGTAGCCACCGACGGACGGGAACTTTGCCTATTGGCCCGCCTCGTTCAACGAGCAGGAAAATGGTTCTCTTCGTCCCTCGCCCTTGGTATCGAGGTTGTTGCCGACATAACTGACAGGCTACCCTCTGACACGCCTTACTATCATGACCGTGCAAGATGTCGGCCCCCTTCCTACTTTCAACCACATGGTGGGCCCATAACCCACAGTTCCACAGGATCGAAACCTGACTCTCCTGCACACCCCAGTTCCAAAGTTATTCCTCCCGCGTGGACTCGTAAGTAATTCATGAGCCACCTTTCCGATGAGATCATTAATTCTGGCATCGGACACAATACTTATTCCTGTTGCTCTGAACCCCATTCACACTCTGTTTCAGGCAATGAACGATTGCCTATCCGCTTGAAACTTCTTATTGCACCGTCTTACTTTGCTCTCGATGTGTTTCATTTGTTCAACTCGAGAGATACTCATATGTTCATACTTGGGAAACCCCTAGAAGATTTTCCCTTGTAACATCCTATCGTTGTAGAGCTGCCCCTTACCTATTCGTAAGTACGATGGAGATCCCGAAGAAAGGATGACAAATTGATCATGGTGACTTGAAGCAGTGAAATGAAGACATCAACGAAAGGGGTCAACCTCTTCGAAAGGGAAGCCAAGACCGAGAAGACTCGTTAGGTTTTTCGCTACCAACACCTTCGCCCCTTACTCCACCGCTTAAATCTCGGGACGAGATTTCTTGTAGTGGAGGAGAATTGTGACGCCCGGGTAATTAAGCTACAGTGATCCTCTGCTAATGGTGCCACGTCACCTCGTTTATAGTTGTTAATCTCGAGTTAGTTCGAAACCGATTCAAATTCAAATTCAAAAATATGCAAACAATAAAAGTTTTCAAATATTAAAACTAAAATGATCGGAGTGAACCAAATATTGCATAGATAATAATGGTGGGGAAACCAACATTTCTTATAATATTTAATTTCACTAAAATAACCAAAGCTTAGGGCAAAACAATTACTTTAATGCCTTTTATAAAGATATAGTAATATAACTAAATTAATAGTGTGCCAAAATAATTATGGCAGAGGCCTAATTAGTAATACTAATTTAGGTGCTAACTTGGTATTTTATAAAAAGAAATTAATAGAAACTTTAAATGAAAACAGTAAAGAAATAAAAGAGAAATAATAAAAGAAAACAGAAAAAAAAGGAAAGAACCCCCCCCCACTGGGCTACGGCCCCGCAAGCCACCGCCCCCCCTTTGGGGCCTCGACCCACTAGGCCCAGCCGGCCACCCCACTTAACCCCCTCCCGGTCCACACCAAACCCTAACCCCTCTCCCCACGATCCACATCCCCCCCCACGACCCGATCTGGATCGGGGGCGCTCGACCCCCCCCGACCCCGCCTCTCCTTCGTTACCCCGCGGCGCTCCCGACGCCGGCGCCCATTCCCGGTGCCGCCCCGCCGCCGCTGGGGCTCACGCCTCGACGCGCCGGCCTCGTCACAGTCCCCTCCCCGCCTCTCCTCAGACACCCGTGGCGCCCCGAGGCCGACGTCGCCACCCATCGCCGACGCCGCCCCGTCGCTCGTCGTCCCCGACTCCTCCTCGCGCACATTTTTGCACATCTACAGGGCCCGGTGAGGCCCCCTCCTCCGTTTCCCCCCTCTCCTCCCCCCCCCCCGTCGCCGTAGGTCGCCCCGTCGTCACGCCCGAGCTCGCGTTCACCGCGCCCTCGCTTGCGCCGCCACGCTTGCCGCCGACCCGAGCGTGCAGGCCCCGCGGCTACCTCCTGCCGCGCCTGTCGTGTGCTGTCCTCCCCGTCCTGTGCCCGCCATGCGCAGCCCGTGCGCTGGCCGCGCCGCGGCTGGCCTCTGCCGTGGCCGGCGTCGCCGCCCCCTGGTGGCCTCGGGCGCCCACGCCTGCACCCGTTTCGCCCGTCCCGCTAAGGCCCTCTGGGCCACTGACATTAGGGACCCACGCCCCTGTTAAAAAAAAAGATTTAATAAAATAAATAAATAAATAATTAGAATAATTAAAATATTAATTAATTAATTAAAGAATTAATTAACTTAATTAAACCTGGTTAGACTAATTAATCATTTAATTAACCTGACTAATCTACTAATTAGATTAATTAATTTAGTTAGTTAGTTATCAGTCAATGACATGCGGGACCCACCGTCAGGTTGACCAAGTCAACCCTGTTGACTGCTGACGTCAGCATGACATCATGCTGACGTCATGAATTCATTTTTCGAATTAATTAATTAATTAATTAAATTCCAGAAATTAATAAAATCTTTAGAAAATCATATCTTTTAATCCGTAACTCGGATGAAAATACTTTCTACATGAAAGTTGCTCAGAACGACGAGACGATTCCGGATACGCAGTCCGTTCGTCCGCCACACACCCCTAACCTATCGAACTCGCAACTTTTCCCCTCCGGTTCATCTGTCCGAAAACGCGAAACACCGGGAGTACTTTCCCGGATGTTCCCCCCCTTCGTCGGTATCACCTACTACCGCGATTGGGCACACCTAGCATCGTTACTTGTCATGTCATGCATCGATATGCATTTGTTTGCATTGTATTCATTGTTTCTTCTCCCTCTTCTCTCCGGTAGACTACGAGACCGACGCTGCTGCCGACCAGTTCGACTACGGAGTTGACGACCCCTCTCTCTTGCCAGAGCAACCAGGCAAGCCCCCCCCTTGATCACCAGATATCGCCTATTCTACTCTATACTGCTTGCATTAGAGTAGTGTAGCATGTTACTGCTTTCGTTAATCCTATTCTGATGCATAGCCTGACATTGTCGCTACATCTGTTGATACCTTACCTGCAATCCTATATGCTTAGTATAGGATGCTAGTTTATCATCATTGGCCCTACATTCTTGTCAGTCTGCCTTGCTATACTATCGGGCCGTGATCACTTGGGAGGTGATCACGGGTATATACTATACATACATACATACTATACAGATGGTGACTAAAGTCGGGTCAGCTCATTGAGTACCCGCAAGTGATTCTGACGAGGGGGCTGAAAGGACAGGTGGCTCCATCCCGGTAGAGGTGGGCCTGGGTTCCCGACGGCCCTCGACTGTTACTTTGTGGCGGAGCGACAGGGCAGGTTGAGACCACCTAGGAGACAGGTGGGCCTGGCCCTGTTCGGCGTTCGCGGATACTTAACACGCTTAACGAGATCTTGGTATTTGATCTGAGTCTGGCTACGAGCCTATACGCACTAACCATCTACGTGGGAGTAGTTATGGGTATCCCGACGTCGTGGTATCAGCCGAAGCACTTCAGACGTCAGCGACGGAGCGGCGCGCGCCGAATTGGACTGGAACGCCACTAGGCTAGGTCTGCTTTCGGCCGCCGTACGCAACGTGCAGGTGTGCTCAGGGCGATGGGCCCAGACCCCTGCGCGCTTAGGTTTAGACCGGCGTGCTGGCCTCTCTGTTTTGCCTAGGTGGGGCTGCGACGTGTTGATCTTCCGAGGCCGGGCATGACCCAGGAAAGTGTGTCCGGCCAAATGGGATCGAGCGTGTTGGGCTATGTGGTGCACCCCTGCAGGGAAGTTAATCTATTCGAATAGCCGTGATCTTCGGTAACAGGACGACTTGGAGTTGTACCTTGACCTTATGACAACTAGAACCGGATACTTAATAAAACACACCCTTCCAAGTTCCACAGACAACCCGGTGATCGCTTTTCCGCAGGGCGACGAGGAGAGGATCGCCGGGTAGGATTATGCTGCTATGGAGATGCTACTTGGAGATGCTACTTGGAGATGCTACTTGGAGGACTTCAATCTACTCTCTTCTACATGCTGCAAGACGGAGGCTGCCAGAAGCGTAGTCTTCGACAGGATTAGCTATCCCCCTCTTATTCTGGCATTCTGCAGTTCAGTCCACTGATATGGCCTCCTTACACATATACCCATGCATATGTAGTGTAGTTCCTTGCTTGCGAGTACTTTGGATGAGTACTCACGGTTGCTTTCTCCCTCCTTTTCCCCTTTCCCTTCTACCTGGTTGTCGCAACCAGATGCTGGAGTCCAGGAGCCAGTCGCCACCGTCGACGACGACCCCTACTACACCGGAGGTGCCTACTACTACGTGCTGCCCGCTGATGACGACCAGGAGTGACCTAGGAGGATCCCAGGCAGGAGGCCTGCGCCTCTTTCGATCTGTATCCCAGTTTGTGCTAGCCATCTTATGGCACCCTGTTTAACTTATGTCTGTACTCAGATATTGTTGCTTCCGCTGACTCGTCTATGATCGAGCATTTGTATTCGAGCCCTCGAGGCCCCTGGCTTGTATTATGATGCTTGTATGACTTATTTTATTCGTAGAGTTGTGTTGTGATATCTTCCCGTGAGTCCCTGATCTTGATCGTACACATTTGCGTGCATGATTAGTGTACGATTGAATCGGGGGCGTCACACAAGTGCAATAGCTCCAGTGTTGTCACAGAAGAGCTTGATCGGCCCCGACGCATTGGGTATGACTCCTAGGTCGGTGATGAACTCCTTCACCCATATTGCTTCATGTGCTGCCTCCGAGGCTGCCATGTACTCCGCTTCACATGTAGATCCCGTCATGACGCTTTGCTTGCAACTGCACCAGCTTACTGCCCCACCATTCAAAATATACACGTATCCGGTTTGTGACTTAGAGTCATCCAGATCTGTGTCGAAGCTAGCGTCGACGTAACCCTTTACGACGAGCTCTTCGTCACCTCCATAAACGAGAAACATTTCCTAAGTCCTTTTCAGGTACTTCAGGATATTCTTGACCGCTGTCCAGTGTTCCTTGCCGGGATTACTTTGGTACCTTCCTACCAAACTGACGGCAAGGTTAACATCAGGTCTGGTACACAGCATGGCATACATAATAGAACCTATGGCTGAGGCATAGGGGATGACGCTCATCTCTTCTATATCTTTTGCCGTGGTCGGACATTGAGCTGAGCTCAATTTCATACCTTGTAACACAGGCAAGAACCCCTTCTTGGATTGATCCATATTGAACTTCTTCAATATCTTATCAAGGTATGTGCTTTGTGAAAGACCTATGAGGCGTCTCGATCTATCTCTATAGATTTTGATGCCTAATATATAAGCAGCTTCTCCAAGGTCCTTCATTGAAAAACTTTTATTCAAGTAGGCCTTGATGTTGTCCAAGAGTTCTATATCATTTCCCATCAAAAGTATGTCATCTACATATAATATGAGAAATGCTACAGAGCTCCCACTCACTTTCTTGTAAACGCAGGCTTCTCCATAAGTCTGTGTAAACCCAAACGCTTTGATCATCTCATCAAAGCGAATGTTCCAACTCCGAGATGCTTGCACCAGCCCATAAATCAAGCGTTGGAGCTTGCACACTTTGTCAGCATTCTTAGGATCGACAAAACCTTCCGGCTGCATCATATACAATTCTTCCTTAAGGAAACCATTAAGGAATGCCGTTTTGACGTCCATTTGCCATATTTCGTAATCATAGAATGCGGCAATTGCTAACATGATTCGGACGGACTTCAGCTTCGCTACCGGTGAGAAAGTCTCAGCGTAGTCAACCCCTTGAACTTGTCGGTAACCCTTAGCGACAAGCCGAGCTTTATAGATGGTCACATTACCATCCGCGTCTGTCTTCCTCTTAAAGATCCATTTATTTTCTATGGCTCGCCGCTCAACGGGCAAGTCAATCAAAGTCCATACTTTGTTTTCATACATGGATCCTATCTCGGATTTCATGGCTTCTAGCCATTTGTCGGAATCCGGGCCCGCCATCGCTTCTTCATAGTTCGAAGGTTCACCGTTGTCTAACAGCATGATTTCCAAGACAGGGTTGCCGTACCACTCTGGTGCGGAACGTGTCCTTGTGGACCTTCGAATTTCAGTAGGGGCTTGATCAGAAGTATCTTGATCATTGTCATTAACTTCCTCTCTAGTCGGTGCAGGCACCTCAGGAACATTTTCTTGAGTTGCGCCATTTTCCGGTTCAAGAGGTAATACTTCATCAAGCTCTACTTTCCTCCCACTTATTTCTTTCGAGAGAAACTCTTTCTCCAGAAAGGACCCATTCTTGGCAACAAAGATCTTGCCTTCGGATCTGAGGTAGAAGGTGTACCCAATAGTTTCTTTTGGGTATCCTATGAAGACGCATTTTTCCGACTTGGGTTCGAGCTTTTCAGGTTGAAGTTTCTTGACATAAGCATCACATCCCCAAACTTTTAGAAACGACAGCTTAGGTTTCTTCCCAAACCATAATTCATACGGTGTCGTCTCAACGGATTTCGACGGAGCCCTATTTAAAGTGAATGCGGCAGTCTCTAAAGCATAGCCCCAAAAGGATAGTGGTAAATCGGTAAGAGACATCATAGATCGCACCATATCTAATAGAGTGTGATTACGACGTTCGGACACACCATTACGCTGAGGTGTTCCAGGCGGCGTGAGTTGTGAAACTATTCCACATTTTCTTAAGTGCGTGCCAAATTCGTGACTCAAGTATTCTCCTCCACGATCTGATCGTAGAAACTTGATTTTCCTGTCACGTTGATTTTCAACCTCACTCTGAAATTCCTTGAACTTTTCAAAGGTTTCAGACTTGTGTTTCATTAAGTAGATATACCCATACCTACTTAAATCATCAGTGAGGGTGAGAACATAACGATAGCCACCGCGAGCCTCAACACTCATTGGACCGCACACATCAGTATGTATGATTTCAAATAAGTCGGTTGCTCGCTCCATTGTTCCTGAGAACGGAGTCTTGGTCATTTAATCTACAAGACATATTGTAAAATATTTAGACTAAGTTCATGATAATTAAGTTCAACCAATCAAATTATTAGTGAACTCCCACTTAGATTAGACATCCCTCTAGTCATCTAAGTATTACATGATCCGAGTTAAACTAGACCGTGTCCGATCATCACGTGAGACGGACTAGTCAACATCGGTGAACATCTTCATGTTGATCGTATCTTCTATACGACTCATGCTCGACCTTTCGGTCTTCTGTGTTCCGAGGCCATGTCTGTACATGCTAGGCTCGTCAAGTCAACCTAAGTGTTTGCATGTGTAAATCTGTCTTACACCCGTTGTATGTGAACGTCTGAATAAAACACCCGATCATCACGTGGTGTTTTGAAACAGCAAACTGTCGCAACGGTGCACAGTTAGGGGGAACACTTCTTGAAATTTTATTGTGAGGGATCATCTTATTTACTACTGTCGTTCTAAGTAAACAAGATGCAAAACATGATAAACATCACATGCAATCAAATAATAAACGTGACATGATATGGCCAATATCACATAGCTCCTTTGATCTCCATCTTGGGGCTCCATGATCATCTTGTCACCGGCTTGACACCATGATCTCCATCATCATGATCTCCATCATCGTGTCTCCATGAAGTTGCTCGCCAACTATTACTTCTACTACTATGGCTAACGCGTTTAGCAATAAAGTAAAGTAATTTACAAGGCGTTTCTTGATGACACGCAGGTCATATAAAAGAATAAAGACAACTCCTATGGCTCCTGCCGGTTGTCATACTCATCGACATGCAAGTCGTGATTCCTATTACAATAGCATGAACATCTCATACATCACATATAGATCATTCATCATTCATCACAACTTTGGCCATATCATATCACAAACCACTTGCTACAAAAACAAGTTAGACGTCCTCTAATTGTTGTTGCAAGTTTTACGTGGCTGAATTAGGGTTCTAGCAAGAACGTCTTCTTACCTAAGTTAAAGCCACAACGTGATTTGTCAACTTCTATTTACCCTTCATAAGGACCCTGTTCATCGATTCCGCTCCAACTAAAGTAGGAGAGACAGACACCCGCCAGCCACCTTATGCAACTAGTGCATGTTAGTCGGTGGAACCGGTCTCACGTAAGCGTACGTGTAAGGTTGGTCCGGGCCGCTTCATCCCACAATACCGCTGAAGCAAGAAAAGACTAGTAACGGCAAGAAAGTTGACAAATCCACGCCCACAACAAATTGTGTTCTACTCGCGCAAGAAGAACTACGCATAGACCTAGCTCATGATGCCACTGTTGGGGAACGTTGCAGAAAACAAAAATTTTCCTACTCGTTTCACCAAGATCATCTAGGAGTTCATCTAGCAACGAGTGATTAGATGCATCTACATACCTTTGTAGATCACGCACGGAAGCATTCAAAAGAACGGTGATGATGTAGTCGTACTTGACGTGATCCAAATCACCGATGACCAGCGCCGAACGGACGGCACCTCCGCGTTCAACACACGTACGGGACGGGAGACGTCTCCTCCTTCTTGATCCAGCAAGGGGGGAGGAGAGGTTGATGAAGATCCAGCAGCACAACGGCGTGGTGGTGGATGCAGGGCGTCACAGCAGCAGGGCTTCACCGAGACTACGAGGGAGAGACGTAACGGGGGGAGATGGAGGCGCCAGGGGCTGGTGTCAAATCCCTCCTCTCCCCCCACTATATATAGGGGTGCCAGGGGGCGCCGGCCCTAGTAGATGAGATCTACTAGGGGGGGGGGGGCGGCGGCCAAGGGGAGGTTTCCCTCCCCCCCAAGGCACCTAGGGGTGCCTTCCACCACATGGACTCTTCCATGGTGGAAACCCTAGGCGCATGGGCCTATAGGGGCTGGTGCCCTTGGCCCATCTAGGCCAAGGCGCACCCCCTACAGCCCATGTGGCCCCCCGGGACAGGTGGCCCCACCCGGTGGACCCCCGGGACCCTTCCGGTGGTCCCGGTACAATACCGATAACCCCGAAACTTGTCCCGATGCCCGAAATAGCACTTCCTATATATAATTCTTTACCTCCGGACCATTCCGGAACTCCTCGTGACGTCCGGGATCTCATCCGGGACTCCGAACAACATTCGGGTTTCTGCATATACATATCTTCATAACCCTAGCGTCACCGAACCTTAAGTGTGTAGACCCTACGGGTTCGGGAGACAAGCAGACATGACCGAGACGACTCTCCGGTCAATAACCAACAGCGGGATCTGGATACCCATGTTGGCTCCCACATGCTCCACGATGATCTCATCGGATGAACCACGATGTCGAGGATTTAATCAATCCCGTACGCTATTCCCTTTGTCTATCGATATGTTACTTGCCCGAGATTCGATCGTCGGTATCCCAATACCTCGTTCAATCTCGTTACCGGCAAGTCACTTTACTCGTACCGTAATGCATGATCCCGTGACCAGACACTTGGTCACTCTGAGCTCATTATGATGATGCATTACCGAGTGGGCCCAGTGATACCTCTCCGTCATACGGAGTGACAAATCCCAGTCTTGATCCATGTCACCCAACAGACACTTTCGGAGATACCCGTAGTCTACCTTTATAGTCACCCAGTTATGTTGTGACGTTTGGCATACCCAAAGCACTCCTACGGTATCCGGGAGTTACACGATCTCATGGTCTAAGGAAAAGATACTTTGACATTGGAAAACTCTAGCAAACGAACTATACGATCTTGTGCTATGTTTAGGATTGGGTCTTGTCCATCACATCATTCTCCCAATGATGTGATCTCGTTATCAATGACATCCAGTGTCCATAGTCAGGAAACCATGACTATCTGTTGATCAACGAGCTAGTCAACTAGAGGCTCACTAGGGACATGTTGGTGTCTGTTATTCACACATGTATTACGATTTCCGTATAACACAATTATAGCATGAATAAAGACAATTATCATGAACAAAGAAATATAATAATAATTCTTTTATTATTGCCTCTAGGGCATATTTCCAACAGAGGAGTCCTACTCCCTCCGGGAGTAGGATTCCCCCCCCCCCCCAATCCTAGTTGGAATAGGATTCGCGGAGGGGGGAAAAGAGGAAGTGGGGCCGGCCCCCTCTCCTTGTCCTATTCGGACCAAGGGAGGGGAGGGGCGCGCGGCCCATCTCTGGCTGCCTCTTCTCTTTTCCACTAAGGCCCACTAAGGCCCATATATCTCCCGGGGGGTTCCGGTAACCTCCCGGTACTCCGGTAAAATCCCGATTTCACCCGGAACACTTCCGATATCCAAACATAGGCTTCCAGTATATCAATCTTTATGTCTCGACCATTTTGAGACTCCTCGTCATATCCGTGATCACATCCGGGACTCCGAACAACCTTCGGTACATCAAAACGTATAAACTCATAATATAACTGTCATCGAAACCTTAAGCGTGCGGACCCTACGGGTTCGAGAACAATGTAGACATGACCGAGACACGTCTCCGGTCAATAACCAATAGCGGGACCTGGATGCCCATATTGGCTCCTACATATTCTACGAAGATCTTTATCGGTCAGACCACATAACAACATACGTTGTTCCCTTTGTCATCGGTATGTTACTTGCCCGAGATTCGATCGTCGATATCCAATACCTAGTTCAATCTCGTTACCGGCAATTCTCTTTACTCATTCCGTAATACATCATCCCGCAACTAACTCATTAGTTGCAATGCTTGCAAGGCTTAAGTGATGTGCATTACCGAGAGGGCCCAGAGATACCTCTCCGACGATCGGAGTGACAAATCCTAATCTCGAAATACGTCAACCCAACATGTACCTTTGGAGACACCTGTAGAGCACCTTTATAATCACCCAGTTACGTTGTGACGTTTGGTAGCACACAAAGTGTTCCTCCGGCACACGGGAGTTACATAATCTCATAGTCATAGGAACATGTATAAGTCATGAAGAAAGCAATAGCAACATACTAAACGATCGGGTGCTAAGCTAATGGAATGGGTCATGTCAATCAGATCATTCAACTAATGATGTGATCCCGTTAATCAAATGACAACTCTTTATCCATGGTTAGGAAACATAACCATCTTTGATTAACGAGCTAGTCAAGTAGAGGCATACTAGTGACACTCTGTTTGTCTATGTATTCACACATGTATTATGTTTCCGGTTAATACAATTCTAGCATGAATAATAAACCTTTATCATGATATAAGGAAATAAATAATAACTTTATTATTGCCTCTAGGGCATATTTCCTTCACCTGATACTTCCGATCACGTCAGACACCCTATCGAGAGATCTGACAGTTTTCTGCACCATCACTCGCACACACCTGCCTCTTGCACAATGGGTGGGCTCTGAAGCTCACTCGGACCGAGAAGACACATGCGAAGATCTTGCCGAATAGGTGGTCACACTGTCGAGGAACCTTCGACAACGACATCGTTGATGCATGGGTCAGTTGGAGAAGGTCCAAGGGAACCATCGTAGTTTCAGAAGACATTGTGGTTTTTAGTAATGGAAGTCGGAGAGGGGTCTCTCTTTATAAAAAAAATTGTGATTTTCATGACATAAAGTTAACACTATTATCTGGTGGATAGGGGGCATTTGCACACCCACCCACCCCCCCCCCCCCCCCCACCGTTGACCATGTTGTGTTTATTCAATAGTTGTTTATGGTTGAGTACGTGTATCTTATAACGACCACTTGCACCGTATAATCACATATAAATTCTGTATTAAGACTTTATTTGCTAACTAAAATTATATGTTTATGTTTATGCTTTCATAATAATTTTGATGATATGTGATACTCCCTCCATTCCATAATGTAGTGCGTTCGCGCTTCCAGGGATCCAAGTTTGACCATAAATTTAACCAACGAGACCGACTGCAGTGGGAGTAAAAATTTTATCACTAAACTCATATCGAAAACACGAATACATGGTATTTGAAACTTTTTGCAAAAACGTGTTGACCATTTTTGGGATGGTATTAAACATTGTTTAAAACTACGTGACATTTTTGTACATTGTATACATTTTTCAAAATGTCACGAACATTATTTTGAAGCGCGTTAACATTTTTCAAATGCTTTAAAATATATATATATATATATATATATATATATATATATAATATTTAAATATATTTTGAAATGCCATAAACACCAAAATATAAGTGTAACCGGAAAAAAAGACAACTGGGCCGGCCCAGCGCGGAGGACGGGAGCGCTCTGTGGTCAACACTACTGCTCCCTAGCCCACCAGTCAGATGGATCCCGGTTGACATTTTGCCAGGATTCGATTTAGACCGGGATTGCATAGTTCAGGATGCAATTGACATGGATTTCTTTGACGTGGGGGTTTGTTTCGTCCAACCTCTGCAAGTTCAAGGTTAAAATGGATTTTTTTTTCCTTGCGGTTTCGTCGTTGCCTCTGCTTCTAGCAGTGGCGGCCTACGGTCGATGTGGATGTCTAGAGCCCCCGTGCAGTAATAATTGGACTGCAGAGGAGCCGAAGCCAGCCAAGTGACACTGGAGCTAACTACGTAATGGAGTTGGGTGCACTTGTGCGTAGTACTCAACGGACAGTCATGGCATGCGCACTACACCTAACACACAACGCACCAGAGCGCGAAGGCACGGGGTCCGCTCTATCAAGTACAGTACAGTAGAAAAACAAAATTCTCCCTCGGTTTCAAAATAAATGACCCCACTTTGTATTAACTTTAGTATAAAATTAGTACAAAGTTAGGTCATCTATTTTGAAATGGATGGAGTATTAGTGATATTACTAGCGGTCCTTCCTACGTACTACTCCCTCCGCTCGAATTACTCGTCGTAGAAATGGATGTATCTAGACGTATTTTAGTTCTAGATACATTCATTTCTAAGACAAATAATTTAAAAGAGAGGGAGTAGCACGGAAGCCTTTTCCCAGATTTCCATCATGACCAAGTGGAGTGGAGTGCTACCACCTGCACCTGGTACTGGTAGTGGTGCACACGACGGCCACCCGAGCAAGTGAGACAAATACAAGTGCACACGGACACGGCAACCACACGACACGCCTCGCCCGCCCGCCGCTCCGACCAAAATGGGAGCCGGCTCCCGGACGCATCCGCACCGCCCTCACAAGCGACGGCGGAGCTACCTTTCCTGCTGCCATGGCAGCCACGGCATCCACGGCCATGCAAAACACACTACTGTAGTAGAAGAATTTCTTTTAACCAAGCAACAGATTATTTTCCTTTCCACTAGACAAAAATAACAGACCGACCAACCATCCTCCATCACTCCATGACTCTCTACATACATCAATGATCAATCAAACACACGACGCACAGACAACAGCAGCACCAATGAACAAATCAATCAACAGCAACGAGAAGGAACAGCACCGCCGGAGCCCGCGAGGAGGAGGTCGGCGACGGCCTCGTCCACCAGGGCCTCCAGCAGCGCCGCCGCCACGTCCCTGCCGGCCTCGAACGACTCCGCCTTGAACTCCACCCACGCCCCGCCGCGCGGCCCGCCCATCTCCCTGTACACCAGCTCGTCCACCGCCGACTCCTCCGCCACCCTCAGCCCGCCGCCGCTCATCTCCCGGTGCAGCTCCTCCGCCGACAGCTTCGCCAGCACCGCCGCGCCCGTGAACCACGACCCGTACCCCGCGTCCAGGTAGTAGGCGCACTTGCCGCTCAGCGCCTCGTTCGCGCAGTCAAACAGCAGCCTCCGGGACATCCTCCAAGCCTTGCCGCCGTCTTCCTCGCCAGCTGCAGGCCTGGCGCTCCTGTTTAGTTCTTCGAGCAGATGAGGGTCCAGGATGGCTGAGCTGCCAGACCGCTCGAAAACTGATGAAGACTGTCCGCTCAGAGAACTGGCGTTCAGTAGCTCCCTCAGGAAGTCTATCTCCGGATCGCGGTCCGCACGACATGAGCTGCTGCTTTCTGATGGGTGTGTTGTTTCGGCTGTAGTCGCCGTGACTGACGATGCTGTGTCAGAATATTCGGATGAGGCGTCCACTTCTTGGGATCCACCGTCCTGTGCAGAACTAGAAGTCGCTGCCCCTTCTGCCGAACCAAACAACCTTGATTCTGCAAAAAGAGGGAAGTATTATACACAAGGTATTATGGAAGGCCTGTGGCTAGTGAGAAATAGCAACAACCAAGCAACTGTAAACTCACCGTTTGGATTCGTCCAGCTCTCCGCGGAGCAGCAGGTTTCCG
This sequence comes from Triticum aestivum, assembly GCF_018294505.1. Lineage (NCBI taxonomy): Eukaryota > Viridiplantae > Streptophyta > Magnoliopsida > Poales > Poaceae > Triticum > Triticum aestivum. The sequence goes on from NC_057803.1 coordinate 637,334,826, forward strand.
TTTCTGTTGAAACAGAGACTTCCCATGTAGAACGGGGGCTGAAGTGAAGATGCTCTAACTCCACTTGATCGATGAACTCATTATCATACTTCACTGATTGAGACGACTGGCCATAAACAGAAATCTGTTAGCACATGAACCATTTATTAACCTGTCATGAATGTATATATAGAAAAATGTAGGCTCAGGCAGCCCTTGCATTGGTGGCACAGTTAGGTACCAGCTTTAACATGAAGTCAGAACTCAGAAGGTTCAAGTGTTCAAACTATTGAGATACTATACAAACCTGAATTCCATCGCTAACTCTATGGCTCCTAACTATGCTTATAATTGATCATGTAGGCAGACACCCACTGTAAGTCGTCTCAAACTTGAAACAGGCGTACAAGAAAAACTAATCACATGTGTGGACTCTAGAATGCACATAGCTACATGGAGAAAATATACTACGCCTAACTATTTAATGGGATGTTAATTTTCCTATGTTCAACTCCAGATATGAGCATCAGACCTTCTGGCATTAATCATATGATGTTGCTCACAAGGAAATAGTGTGCATATGACAACGAGTTAACAAGAAATGGGTATAATAGGAAAATAAGTGTCTCGGGTCACATACCTGACCACTTTTCGATTCAAGATCGTTCTGGTGGAATTTGTTTTTCCCGTCCTTGAAAGGCTGAGAGGACTCCCTGTCATACTCAGTAGATGCAATGCTAGATGTATCTTCCGAACCTGGTGAAGGGGCGTATACTCGAACCCCATTGGCTAGCTTAGAATAGGGTGACTTTACCCGAGAGGTCAATTCTCTCAATTTCTGCTCCAGAAGAATTCCCAAATAATCACCATCTATGTCATCAGGTTTAGTATTCGATGTATTGCTTGAAGTTGGTGCTGAGTTCATGCTCTCTATCGACCGTGTTTCCACTGAATGATTGCAAAATCTAGAACCAGGTAATGATTTGTGAACTGGTGAGGTAAATGTGAACGAAACAATCTCAGTGCTGACTTTGTTTTTGTTTGTGGAGATAGATGACTGCTCATCTGTCCCAATATTGTTCTGAACACGCCTTTGAATCCTCTCGGCGAGAATTTTATCAATTGACTGGTTTTTCTTTGGGTTCATCCTCCCATCTGGCAATCTTCTCGGTTTGGGGATTGTTTTGGCTGTAGAATTTGGTCTTCTGTTTCCATAGTTGGTTGGCTGCATTTCTCCCTTTGCGTTGACTTTCGTACTGCTTTCAGCGCGGGTGCTGGTGATCCCGGCCTTCCTGGGAGAGGCATTTGTTGAATGAATGTTGCTTCCCTGTTGGCTGAGTCTTGCTGACTTTGGATTCACCTTGTGCTTAACACCCATAGCATTCCGCTTCCTGTTATTTTGCTCAAGCGAATTGGATGAGCTTGCAGCAGTTTGGTTATTGCACTTTTGTTGGTTGCCCCGATTTCTCTCAGCCATGTTATGCTCAGGATCCATATGAGTTGCAGGTTTCCTGCTGTTTTTGCTTCTACCTCCACTTCCTTGGGTACTTGCAGCTCTCGGATCTAGTGACAACCTACTGGCAGCCCTGACCCTTGGAGCAACTGGAGCATTTCCATTTGACTCTGAGAACCTGGAAGAAGAGGCTGACTCTGAAGTTGCCAAACTTCCATCAAAAGGTTTTGCTCTCGGTGCCTTCGCAGATGCTGAGGTGTCACGCTTCTTCGCCGCTTGGGACATTTGCTGGACTCTAACAATCTCTGATGTGTTGAAGGCACGCACGACATTTGAGTACCCAACATCCTGAACTCTGTATGAGCTATTACTCTCAACTCCAGGCCCAATGATCCTAGAAGCTGCCTCCATTATATCCGCAGCATTTCTGCCTGACGTATGATTAGGGTTCTTTACCGGGGAGAACAACTTGTGCTGCGCACCTGAAAGTGACCTTTTGGCAAATCTCTGAGGCAGCGCTTCCATTCCAAACCGGTCAATAGGGCTGCTCGGCATCTTATGAGGACTAGGACTGCCAATGTAGCTTCTGCCAATGAACTCGTCATGGACATTGTTTGTGAAGGTTTGCTGCGCGGTAGAAGGAATCGGGTAGGATCCAGATGAGCTGGCCGCAGGCATGGAATCCAAACCCATAAGCCTCGCCACAACAGTGGGTCCTTTCATTGCACGGGCGTCCTCATCAATTACCGAGGATGACGAGCTATGCTCGCTGCTTTCCCTCAAACTCGACGGATCTTCGAGGATCTGCCAATGTGCAGAGTTTGACTCATTAAAACGACAGTAAGCAGCAACCAGGACTACAGACGGAAAGATCAAACGCCCGAAAACGAACCGAGTTTGAAGGTGTGCTCGGCCTGCTGCCCACAGCTTCCTTCCCGTCTACCGTGCTCCCTGCAAAGAGAGATTGATGTGTAAGCTCAGGCTCCCCTGTTTTCACTCTGCGACAATGTATCAAGCTTTATGGCAACCACTCAATCAGTCCACGCTGACTCCTAGGACACATTTGCTTACCGGGCGTCGGAGAAGCGCCCCCGCCTCCGGCGAACAGCCGCTTCTTGGACTTCTTGCTCTTGCCCCAATCAAAGAGGCTGAGGATGCCATGCCCCTTGGACGCAGCTCTCTCCACATCCATCCCTTCCTCGCCACCTAAAACCTGCAGGCGGAGACGGCACGCATAAGCACAAGAAATGGAAGAAAAGGAGACGCATTCAACCCAACATAAACGCTTCCGAAGCAAGCTGATCAAGAAATGGGCCGGCGACGAACGAATCCGCCCCAACCCGATCTCCATCTCGAATTCGTCCCGGAGAAACCCAAGGACCCCAAACCCATAGCAGAACGCCTACTGCAACCTCCGGAAGGTTTACCGGCAAGGCAGCAATGCAGGAAGCCCTCACCTGAGAAGGGAACGCCGGGAGAAGCCCCGGGGGGGCAGCGGCCGGGGGAGGACGCCGCCAAGATCCGCCCTTTCCGCCGCGCGGCGCGGGGTCAGCGGCGCCGGATTCGCGGGGCCAGCGCCCTGGCACGAGCCAGATCGCCGCCGCGGAGGAGGCCGGATCGAGCCGCGCTGGAGCGGACGGTGGCTCGTCGGTGGAGAGGGGGAGAGGGGAGGGGGGCGAGCTCCGAGAGCAGAGCGTTCAAACGAGGTCGAGCCAACGGCGCCGTGGAGGAGGCGTCATGTGTTAGGGTTGGGGCGGATGGGGAATGGAGCCCTGGGCCCTGGGGTAAAGCGCTCTACAGCCCTAGGCCTGGCCCAATTGCTGCTTAGAAAATGCTTATGCCTAATCCTCCTCCAACGGTCTGATCTGACTATATATAAATAAAAAAAGATAAAAGTAAAAAAAACATCACATATAAATCCCTATAAAAATGTTGAAAACACTGGTAAGAAAATTGAACTAGTAACAAAATTAAGACGGTGATTTGGTTTTGGATTGTAGTTTTGTCTCGTGGACTAGATGTGGCATTGGTGTGGTGTTCGTTCCACAAGGTTTGTCCCGCTCCGATGAGGAGGGGCGATGAGGGCGGCGCGCATTCGGCTCGCTCTGGTGCTTGTAGTCGTCGCTAGGTAGTCTACGGACATAGATGTATTTTGACTTCTTGTGTTCTGTGTACTACCTTGACAGTTGATGAATAGATAAAAAAATTATCGCAAAATAAATTGAATAGAACGTATTTGTATTTCTTGTTTCATGTTCCCTCTGCCAGAAGCGCTAGCTTAGCCAATGAAAGAATTTTTTTAATGGGGCCTTTGTTTGGGGTTAGATGTGACGGACACAATCACCTCACAAACTAGCACTCATGTAGCGAAGCCATCGATTTGAAAACGAGATATGAGGCCACTTGCATTCGTTTTTCAAGAACATGATTGCATTGGTTTTGATAGCAAAGAGGTGGAGTGTATGAATATCAAAGTGTGTATTGAACGATGCAGAGGAGAAGGTAGGGGTGGCGACAAATGGAGGAGATGGGGATATTTTTTTCACTCTTCTTTGATGAGGAGGTATATATTTGTCGATCTTTATGTCTCTTCTATGACAAAAAATGCAAGAACATATCTTGGAGGATTTTGGTAACAAATGGGACTTTTTTGAGCGTTTCTTCTGCTAAAACGGGTGAAGGGCGCGGATATCCCTAGCTCGGTGACACCCCGTTGTACATACTCTTTGTAGATGCATACTCCCATTGTCTGGTGATAAGTGTACATCTAGAAAATGGATGACATATTAGTTCTCTCTTCTCTTATTAGTCTTCACCAATTAAATTAAAGGAGAAGAATGAGGATTGAGAGAGACACAAGGAAGAAGAATGGGATTGGAGGATAGAGTGGGGGCAGTGATTACTAGAAGGCAATTGCATTTATTAACTGCATGAGAAGTGTCGATGTACAATTTTCCTTGGGGGGGGGGGGGGGGGGGGGGGATGGATTGTATGCTAGATGCACACTTATAACCGGAATGGGGGAGTAAGTTTGATGCTTTTGCAAAGAACAAATGGTATACTTTTTTTTCGGGCAAATTAGAGAGCTTTATTCAAATAAAGGCATTCCTTGGACAGTTAGCCAAAAGGCTGGTCACAAGGAAGCTAGGGGTTTCCTCTAGCCAGCAATCCGTTGCATTCAATGTGCATGCATGTTTTGCACAAAGATGCGCAGGAAGATTTGCCGGCCGATTTACATGTTGAACATCAAATAAAACAAAACTATCGCTAAGCTCTCCTATTTCTAACAAGATAGGGGCCATAACTGAACGAGAATGGTGACGGGTTTTCCAGAGCATCACCAGCTCCAGGCAATCCACTTCCATGATCACATGCGAGAGTCCCCTTAAGACAACAAAAAGAACTCCATCTCGCAGAGAAAAAGCTTCAATGATGAGAGGATCCAAGATCCCCGTGTACGGCTTGCACCACGAGCCTAGTAGAGCAGCGGCCGAGCGAGCAACCCCTCCTGCTCCGCCTCGACCATCTTCAAAGTTGAGCGCGCCATCCATGGTGATTTTAACCACTTCCCCCTCAGGTGGCCGCCAACCAAATTCTAGCAGAATCTCAGCTGCCTTGCACGGAAGGTTCAGGAGAGCAATAGCCTCCTTAGTAGATCGGATAGTGGCTGCCGGATCACGTCTTTCTTCCCCATGCTTGATGGGGTTTCGGGAGTGCTGGATTGACCACATGATTGTTGTGATTTTAGCACGGTCGTCATCATAAAACCTGGCGTCACATATGATATCGCGCGCCCATGAATCTGGGTGGAGTCGCGGAAGCCGGAGGCCGAACCACGCATACGCTTCCTCCCAAAAGCGACGAGCATGCGCGCACTGTATCGGTGCATGCTTCAAATCCTCCCTCATAGCCATGCAAACTTTGCATCGATCTATGACTGCAATATGACGATATTTGAGAGTACTTTCATCTGGGAGAATGCCACGAAGAACTCTCCACCAAAAGACTCGCACTTTGGAAATAAAATTGAGCTTCCATAAGGTTTTCCACGACTGAAACTAAAATACGTCTAGATACAGTTTATTTTGTCTATTTTGATGACAAGTATTTCCGGACAGAGGGAGTATAAGTTTAACCCAAGCAATGGTGGTGAGCAAAAGCAGCCAGGCGCTCAAGAGAAAGATGATACGTATGCAGCCTGCTGCTGCTGCTGCTGTATGGTATGGGCGGTATCAGTATGGGCGCTGAACGTAGAGTAGAGACCACGCGATGGCGTTGCCATTCTGGGGTCTGCCCAACGTCGTGTGGTCGATCTCCTTCACATGTTGGTCGCAACCATCACATGACATCAATCGGACCAGGGCAGATTCTCAACTCAGAATGCCTTGGTCGTGCACTCCACTGCACCATAAGGCCATCTCCACCGCGCGACCCTATCTTGTCCGCCGGACGCAGATAGGGTAAAAGCGGACACATGCAACGACCCAGCGGCAGACCCTACCTTGCTTTTTCGTCCGCTTCCTGTCCGTTTCACCCCATCTCTGGCCCAAAGTTGGTCTCGCTTTGGGGCAAAAGCGGACAGAAAATGGACGCAGCGAGCCTCGTCCTCGTCCGCTCGTGTCCGGCCGGGCCCATATGTCAACCTCCCTCCCACCTACCTCGCTTTTCTCTCTCTCCTCTCTCTTCCTCACGCCCTCCCGGCCCGCGTGCCCCGGCATCCCGGCGACGCAGCAGTAGCATGCCGTAGCAGCAGCAGGAGCGGGCGCGGCGACGGGTACAGGCGGCGGCGGCGAGCGCGCGTGGCGCGACGAGGCAGCGGCGAGCGGGCGCGGCAGCAGGACGGGCCGGGCGAGCGGGCGCCCGCCCTGGAGCGGGTGGCGGCAGGCGTGGCCCCGCCGCCGCGGCCGGCGAGCATGCGTAGGAGGGGCATGGGGTGCGCGGCCAGCGGCGAGCGCGAAGGCGGCAGGGCGCGGGCGAGAGGGCGCGCGTGCGGCAGGGCAGAGGGCGAGCGGGCGCGCGGACGCGGGCGCGCATGCAAGCGGGCGCGGCGGCGAGCGCGCAGGCGAGCGGGCACGCGTGCGCGGGCAGCGGCCAGCGAGCGCGGGCCGCGAGCAGGCACGGCGGCGAGCTAGTGGTTGCGGCACCGGCCGGGCGCGAGGGCGCGGGGGCGAGCGGGGCGTGCGGCTACGGGCGAGCTGGCGAGCGGGGCGAGCTGGCGAGCGGGGCGAGCGCGAGTGCGAGCAGGCCGGGCACGCGCAGTGGCTGCCGGGGGCGAGCGCGAGTGCAAGCAGGCCGGGCGCGCGCAGTGGCTGCCGGGGGCGAGCGCGAGTGCGAGCAGGCCGGGCGCGGCGGCTGCAGCGGCGAGCGCCTCGCCTGCCCCGCCGAGCGACGCGCGCAGGGGGTGACGAGCGGCGGGGCGGCCAGGTCGCGGGCGCGCACGCAGGGGGCGACGGGCGGCGGGGCGCGCATGCGAGCTGGGCGCGGCGCGGGCGGTGCGCGGCGGCGAGCAAGCCCGGTGCGGCGACGAGCGGGGTGCGGCGCGGGCAGTGCGCGGCTGCAGGCGGTGGCTGCGGGCGCGGCGAGCTCATGCGGGTGTGCTGGGCTGCGGCGTGTGCTAGCTAGCTAGCTAGCTATGCTACCCAGCCAAGCACCGGCGTGAGCCGCTGCATCTTCTTTGCGTGGACAAGTGCACCGGCTGGGCGCGGCCGGAGAGCGCGTGAGCTGCGGCGCCGGCAAGCGGGGGTGAACTGAATGCTGCTACAGGGTGACAAACGCGCGGGCGGACATTTTGGAGTAATTTGCCGCGGTGGGCACTTCCAACAGTAGCCGGACAAGCATGTCCGTTTGTCTACCCATTGTCATCCAAACGGACAAAATCCGGATAAGGCGGATGTCCGTTTGGGCTCGTGCGGTGGAGTTGGCCTAAGCCTAAAAAAAAGAGAGAGGCGAACACGTACGGATTGCTTGTTTTTTTTTAGCATGATTGCTTGTTTTTTTAGGGGTTACAGATTGCTTAATTTTTTTTCTTTTTTGAGAAGAATGGATTGCTTAATCAGGGGATGATGGTGGCTGGGGGGCTTTGTTCCGCCGAGACGGGCCGGTCTATGGCCGGAGGGCTCGATTTGCTTGCCACGAGGCTCGCTCGCCAAAGTACATAAATAAAGAACATTTGTGCCTTCTTCACGTTGTGAGAATCGGTACATTGCATGTGCATCATTTGTCGTAACTTGTGAGTTTTCTCTTTTTTCTTAAATTGTTTATTCAAAATATTTTATTTCTTAAACTGTGCGTTGGTTTCTAAAAAGAACAAAAAAACAAATTGGGAGCATAATTTTTTTCATTTCGAAAGAGGCGCAACAGTGTCTCTGCTAAAGAATATCGGTGCCTCCACGAGAGGCAAATCTATGCCTTTCGCGGAAAAAAGATATTTTTTTCTTTTTTGAGTGGCATGATTGTACCTCTCGCAGAAATAAATATGTGCCTCCACGTGGAGTAAATCTTTACCTCTCGCGGAAGAAAAATGACGTGTTTTTTCTTTTCCCGAAAGGCACGGAAGGAAAAAGATGTGTTTTTTCCCTTTTTCGAGAGGCACCCGCGAAAGCAAATTTGTGCTCCACGAGAATTAAATCTGCGCCACTCGCGGAAGGAAAGATTTTTTTTTACTTTTCCAAGAGGTATGATTGTGCCTCTCGTGGAAACAATTCGTGCCTCCACGATAAGTAAATATGTGCCTCTCATGAAAAAAATTCTTTTTTTGACGCAAAAAAATTCTTTCAAAAAATAAATTTTGTCCAAAACCGTGGAAAAACCGTAAATACAAATCATTTAAAAGTTGAAAACGCGTATAGAAAAAAATCCGGAGGAAACGCCCAAAGCGCGACACATAGCGGCGGCTAAGAATGCGCCAACTCGCATGCTCTCATCCCACCAAAAATGACCCTTGTGGGGGCTCCTGAAGGAGTACTCGCTGATTATTTGTGCCCCTCGCTCGCTCATGTATGCCACAACTGGCGGGATGATACGTCTCCAACGTATCTATAATTTTTGATTGCTCCATGCTATTATATTATCTATTTTGGATGTTAATGCGCTTTATTTTACATTTTTATATCATTTTTGGGACTAACCTACTAACCAGAGGCCCATCCCAAATTACTGTTTTTTTTGCCTATTTCAGTTTTTCGCCGAAAAGGAATATCAAACGGACTCCAAACGAAATGAAACCTTCGGGAACGTGATTTTCTCAACAAACGTGATCCAGGAGACTTGGAGTGTGCATCAAGAAACGATCGAGGAGGGCACGAGGCAGGGGGCGCGCCTACCCCCCTGGACGCGCCCTCCACCCTCATGGGCCCCTCGTTGCTCCACCGACGTACTTCTTTCTCCTATATATATCCACGTACCCCCAAGCATCCAGGAGCACCACGAAAACCTAATTCCACCGCCGCAACCTTCTGTACCCAAGAGATCCCATCTTGGGGCCTTTTCCGGAGCTCCGCCGGAGGAGGCATTGATCACGGAGGGCCTCTACATCAACTCCATGGCCTCTCCGGTGATGTGTGAGTAATTTATTTCAGACCTACGGGTACATAGTTATTAGCTAGATGGCTTTTTCTCTCTCTTTGGATCTCAATACAAAGTTCTCCTCGATTCTCTTGGAGATCTATTCGATGTAATCTTCTTTTGTGGTGTGTTTGTCGAGATCTGATGAATTGTGGGTTTATAATCAAGTTTATCTATGAACAATATTTGATTCTTCTCTGAATTCTTTTATGTATGATTGATTTATCTTTGCAAGTCTCTTCGAATTATCAGTTTGGTTTGGCCTACTAGATTGATCTTTCTTGCAATGGGAGAAGTGCTTAGCTTTGGATTCAATCTTGCGGTGCTCATCCCAGTGACAGAAAGGGAACCGACACGTATTGTATTGTTGCCATCGAGGATAAAAAGATGGGGTTTATATCATATTACATGAATTTATCCCTCTACATCATGTCATCTTACTTAAAGCATTACTCTGTTCTTATGAACTTAATACTCTAGATGCATGCTGGATAGCGGTTGATGTGTGGAGTAATAGTAGTAGATGCAGAATCGTTTCGGTCTACTTGTCGCGGACGTGATGCCTATATACATGATCATACCTAGATATTCTCATAACCATGCTCAATTCTATCAATTGCTCGACAGTAATTCGTTCACCCACCGTAATACTTATGCTCTTGAGAGAAGCCACTAGTGAAACCTATGGCCCCCGGGTCTATCTTCCAGCATATTAATATTCCAATACTTAGCTATTTCTATTGTCGTTTATTTTACTTTGCATATTTATTTCTCTTTATCATAAAAATACAAAAATATTATCTTATCATATCTATCAGATCTCACCCTCGTAAGTGACCATGAAGGGATTGACAACCCCTTTATCGCGTTGGTTGCGAGGTTCTTATTTGTTTGTGTAGGTGCGTGGGACTCGAGCGTGATCTCCTACTGGATTGATACCTTGGTTCTCAAAAACTGAGGGAAATACTTACGCCACTTTACTGCATCACCCTTTCCTCTTCAAGGGAAAACCAATGCAGTGCTCAAGAGGTAGCAAGAAGGATTTCTGGCGCCGTTGCCGGGGAGATTCGCGCCAAGTCAAGTCAAGATTTGACTCCCGACAGCGAGCCATTACTTGCACCATTGCCGGAGTCTATGCACAAGTCAAGACATACCAAGTACCCATCACAAACTCTTATCCCTCGCATTACATTACGCACAAGTCAAGACATACCATGTAGAGGAAACCCAACATCCCATGGAACAAGATGTGGTCTTGAATGGTGCTTCAACGGATCCTACATCATCATCTATTGCATTTTGCATTATGGCCAAGGCTTCAAAGGTATCTCCCACTTTGAATCCCAATATATCTTGTGATGATATTGATGATGGCAAGAATGATGATGATGTTGATTATGATGAAGAGAATGATGATGTTGCCTCCTTAAAAATTAAGGGGGAAATAATTTTTAAAGCTCTTCTTAAGAATAAAACTGCTCGTTCCAACTTCATGGAAATCATGTCTATTGCTATTGAGGGCAAGAAATATATTGATGAGTTGGAATCTCGTCTTGAGGAGCATGAGGTCACCATTGATAAAATGGAAGGTCATGAGCGTGATTACGCTAATGAGATTGCGGACCTCTCTCAAGCTCTTGAACTTGAATAAACCACCAAGGAATCTCTTGAGGAGACTTTTGCTCTAGAATTATCTAGAGTGAGGGAATCTCGTGATAGAGCTCTTGAGGTGGCCAATGATTTTGAAACTAAAAATGAGGAGCTTGAAGTTGCGCATGCTAAACTCCTTGAGGACTTTAAGCACCTCGAAAATGGCTCAAGGGTCATTAAGAGTGAGCTCATCAAACTCTACGAGTCTCATGCTCAACTTAAAGCTTCGTATTCAAAAGAGCTTGCCAAGTTGTCTTCTCCTCTTTTTGTTAATGATGATGCTTGTGCTACTAACTCTATCTCTTGTGAAGCATCCATATTGAAGGAGAATGTTGATCTAAGGGCTCAACTTGAGTTGCTATCTAGCAATTATGGGGTGTTGGAAGAAAATCATGTAAAGCTCACAAGCTCTCATGATGATCTTCTAGTATCCCATAATGTGCTAAAGATATCTCATGAGGCCATGCTTGCTAAGGTAACATCTAGTGAGCCTCATGTGGATACTAGCACTACATTTAGTCAAAATGCTATATTGCCTTGTGCTAGTCCTCGCAATTCAACCATGCATAACATTGGTACATCTTGTGATGAATTGCTTTCCTTGCCTTGTTGCTTTAACGATGAAGCTTATACTTCCTCTTGTGCTTGTGTTGAGACTAACCATGTAGAGGAAATCAAAGAGCTCAAGGCCCAAGTCACTTCTTTAAAGAATGATTTGGAAAAGTGTCATGAAGGGAAGGCCACACTCAACAATATCTTGAGTGTACAAAAATCCCCCAATGACAAAGGTGGACTTGGATTCAACTCCAATAAGAAGAAGAAGTCCAAGAGCAACAACAACAAGGGCCAAAACAAGTCAAGAATTCGGCCAAAATCATTTGCTTCAAGTGCAAAATTGAAGGGCATCATGTTAGATCTTGCCCTTTGAAGAAGAAGGCCATTAGTGACAAGCAACAAGGGAAGCGGACACAAGTTCATTCTCATGCTCAACCTCAAGTTGAAAAAAAGCCTCTTCCCAAGAAAACTCAAGCTTATGCTTCTCACGTTGAGAAATCAAGTGATAAGAAAGTGAAGAGTAGACGTTGCTACCTATGTCATGAGAAAGGTCACCTCGCCTCTTCATGCACCAGTGGTAACTTATCCAACCCAATTATTATTGATGATATCTATTCTCTTGGGAAGAATAATGTTGGCAATGTGTTTGCCAAAGTTGTTGGTACTCAAAGTGGTGTCAAGAAAAGAACCATTTGGGTAGCCAAGCCTATTGTGACTAACCTCTTAGGACCCAACTTAGTTGGGGACCAACTAGCTCATACTTGATCAATAGGTGTTCGTGGAGGTCATTGGAGACTTGGCTACATTATGAATAATTAAAGGGACTTCATCATTCTTATTGTCTCAAGCCAAGTCATTCGGATTATCAAGTTTCTATCTTATATCCAATGTTCCTCCTTGCGGTAACTCGTGCTTAAAGTGCTTACATTGATAGTTACTTGCCACTTTTCATGTTTGGTTTCGTTCCTTGCATGTGTTTGTATATGTTGTGCTTCCAACTTGATTATCTTGAGCAATCAAGTATGTGTGTGTTGGTTTGCACGTCATGTACATGTGTGTCATGCATTGAGCCTTTTGCATCTTGTTTATTTCTTAGTTGGCTCTTGTGAGAGATTAATGGAATATCCCATTATGGGGGAGTGATACGTCCATTTTGCATCATGCTTTTATATTGATATTTATCATATTATGGGTTGTTATTACACATTATGTCACAATACTTATGCCTATTCTCTCTTATTTTACAAGGTTTATATAAAGAGTGAGAATGCCGGCAGCTGGGATTCTGTGCTGGAAAAGGAGCAAATATGATAGACCTATTCTGCACAGCTCCAAAATTCCTAAAACTTCACGGAAGACGTTTTCAGAATATACAAAAAATACTAAGCACAAGAAGTACACTACTAGGAAAAGGCCTACTAATGGCGCACCAGCTTTGCCTACTAATGGCGCATCACTGGTGCGCCATTAGTAGCACGCCACTAGTAATTTTTACTAATGGCGCACCACTGGTGCGCCATTAGTATATAACACCATGCGCCATTAGTGTGCCTCCCAGGGGCCATATTTAACCATGTGCTTTGGCACACTAATGGCGCACTGCGGATAGATGCGCCATTAGTATACTTGGCATACTAATGGCGCACTCTGTAGTGATGCGCCATTAGTATGAATATTAGTTTTTTTTTACTTTTCTGATTTTTGCACATGTTACAAAATATATTATTTGACAGAATATAGACAGTAGCACACAACAATAGCAGATTCATCGAATACAATAGAAGATTAGTCTCCGAATACAATTCATCATATTAGTCTCCGAATTCAAAAGACCGAACAAAGATAAAACATTACAAGTCTCGAGACCGCGAGTATCGAGTTTGTCGGAAGTAATACTAATCCTAACAAGTCCTACTAATCATCATCATACAACTTCTACTCGTTATTCATAATAAGTCATACGATCATCATCTTGATAGTCATCGAACCAACCCTACTTAATTGTTCTTAGCACATGATCATCAGTATTAGGCAGGACCTAAATACCCTATTTAAGATAAAATAGCATAAAACAATATAGACTCAGACTCTCCATTATGGAGAATGGAGAACATCCTGTCTCTAATTCTTGCGCTTCGCTTCCTTTTGCTTCCAAGAAGCTCCTTACGACTGTCCATACATTTTTTCCATCCTTTGATTTTCATGTCTCCACTTCTTTTAGAAATCTCGTATGGACAGTTGAGATTTGTAGGACGACCTGGTTGTATGTTCAAAACATTAACACTACCTTTCTGATACATCATATGAGGCACACAATTCTCTGGGATTATCTGTTGAAAAACATAGTAATAACTTCATAGTTAGCAATGATGTACTAGTTTTAGAAGTATGCAAAAGATGCACGGATGTCGTAATAGTAAAAATCTTACCAGGGTATCTCCATGGTAGTTACCGTAGTTGAACACATGCACGAGTGGCACGTATTTACCATAATGTTGAGGAGTTTGATTGTGGATAGTGTAATTCTCAATGTCAGTACAAAATCCGACCAGATGATTTTTCTCCTTGTAAGTTGTTAATTCAGAGCCATCGGTGTAGTGGGTTTTGTCTACCATCTCCCGCACATTCTTTGAACAATAAAATAAGCTGTCAATGGAAATAAGCTGTCAACTATTTTGAAATAAACAATATAAATTAGCTAATAACTATGTTTAAGAAACTCACATAGCGGTAGAACTGGAGGCGTATCCACAAGGACCCAAATGTCCATATTGTCTTGGTTGATGTCAGGATTACCAAGATCCATGGTGATAAGCATACCCTCATCAAAACCATACATCTTGCAAAATGCTTCCCAATTTTTGCAACCAAAATGGGTTACGCTCTCAGAATTATATAGATTTACTTCAAAGTCCACATCATGATGAGTCCTTAGGTGAATTTTCTTTGTTTCAGAAATTTCATGGTCTTCAAAATCCATCCTCTCCAAGACATAGCGTCTTGCATGGCATGGGATAAGCTATACTCGAATTGTAAAAGATGAAAATTACACGTTGAAATAGTTGAAGTCATGCTTAATTATGAAAATAACACTTGTCGTCGTTGTGTACCGTTTCAACTTCGAAGGTCTCCTCGAGCTTAATGCCGAAGCACCGATCATCGTCCAGGTGAGGCATGTCGCATAGACCTCGATTGTCATGACACTAGTCGCACTCTACCGGGAGACTTTCCTCGTCTGATGATGATGACGACATATCCTACATTCATAATTCAAAACTACATCATTTAGGGTTTGTCGACACCGAGGCATCCTAAAAGCTAAGCTTTTATCATTTAGGGTTTGTCGACGCTGAGGCACCCTAAAAGCCTAAGCTTTCATCATTTAGGTTCTTATCGACATCGAGGCACCCTAAAAGCCAAGGTTTTATCATTTAGGGTTTGTCGACGTTGAGGCACCCTAAAAGCCTAAGCTTTCATCATTTAGGTTTTGTCGACGCCGAGGCACCCTAAAAGCCTAAGCGTACATCATTTAGGTTCTCATCGACACCGAGGCACCCTATAGAAGCGAATTTAAGTTTTCATCATTTAGGGTTTATCGATGCCGAGGCACCCTAGGTTGGGCCTAATCACTTGGCACTAATCACTTGGCTCTATTGCCACCTATATTGGGTTTATCATCTAGGGTTTATCGATGCTAACGAGAATTCTAAGTTGGGCCTAATCACTTGGCTCTATTGCCACCTATGGTTTAGTGCAGCAAGAATGGCGGGGCAGTTGATCCTACTTAACTAAGTACTAAGATACCCCGGCCCATGCATTAGTCACAAGTACCCCATATGTCCTATTTTTAGCAAAGTCATGCTAAAATTCACGGAAAATTTCAGCATGACCTTTGCTGAAAATAGGACATATGGAGTACCCGAATTTGCCGGAACGGAAGTTAATCGACATTCCGGTAAACTCAAGGGCCTCTCGGGGTACAGCAGCAGCATCACAAGTTGACAAAATTCCCAAGTAGTACAGCAGCAGCATCACAAGTAGTACCAATGAACATATAGTCCAGCAAGTTGAAAAAGCTGAAGTTCTCAGCATGAAGAATCACACAACACAACACCTACATTATGATGATACATTTGGAGATTGCACATACAGTTTTCACATAAGCATAATTGTTCTGGAGATTGCACATACAGTTTTTGACAGCACAGCACCTATGACAGCACATACAGTTTTCGTTACTGCTCCCAAATGAAATGACACTTTGACATGGCTGCAATTTTTAGTGTCTACTTATCTGCAATTTTTCAGTGTCTGCTTAGGAGAAATAGGTTTCAAACTTCAGCTTGCTTTGTATAAGGAGACTAAAAAACTATCTAAGGAGTTCTTCAAGTTCAAGTTACAGCCTGCATGACATTTTCCTACACAATGCTTGTTGTAAATAATTACTTAAAGTAAACACTTTTTTATCTTAGCTTACTTACAACAGAATGCCTATCTTTCTGGTTTTCCAATTCCTTTTGTTTCATTTTCAACCTTGCTCTATTTGTAATTAATAGCACTGTTCAAGAAATCTGTATATGCAATCTACAGAGATCCCCCTCCTGACTTTTAGACTGATTTTCCATCAAAATTGAAAATAGTTACACTAAGTTTCAAAATAAAAAATACACTTCTCAGTTTTACAAACTGAAAATTACTCTAAAACTGAAACTTTAACTGACTTTTAGACTGAATTTTTACTCCAAGAGTTTTTTATATTCAGATCACTTTAACTGAATTTTACATTGAGTTTTAGATTGAATTTTAAACTTTCTTGCAATATAAGCTTGCCGTACACTTTATATTTAGATCAGGAGCCAAGCTCTAAAATTGAATTTTTAACTGAACGGTGACTAAACAAGGAGAATCTACAGCGAGGGGCGCCCGACGCGGTGAGCACGAGCCCGCATGCACAAAAGGTGACTAAACAAGGAGAAAAACAGGGGAATCGATGGAGACGCTGACCGCGGAGCTGGGGAAGGAGACAGCGAGGCCGAGGGTGGTCGGGGCAGCGCGGATCGACACCGAGAAGCAGTGGTCAACAATTCCATAATGCTTCGAATTGAGTAATATGAAAGATGATGCAACATTGAAAAACTGGTTAATACCCGTGGATGTGTGCTGGCACCGGGTTCTCTGTAGGGGGTGGTAGCTCCAACTGCAGAAGACCAAATTGCCTAATAACCCTCTGTTGTGCCATCTCCTCGATGAAGACATCGAATATGATCTTCGGTTTCGTCATCCAGTAATCTCGGTCCCTTGTGCATAGCACAGACATACCACCAGGGTATCTCGCATTTATGGCTGCTTCCGTGTAGGGCTGCCAGATGACCCCACTGTACGTATCGAACTGCTCGTTCAATGCCGTGTATGCCTTCCTGGTCCGATCACTAGCAAAGCGTCTCTGCAAAAAACAAATGTTAGTATCCGCTAGCATTGAACTATCTCTGGTGCACACAAAAGTTGCATTAAACTATAACACGATACATACCTCACGACGTGTCCAATACAGACCAAAAGTAGGCTTGTCGATGCCGTCAACATCAAACATGGCGGCTATAGGCTGATCAACACGTACATCTGGTCCCCCTATAGAGAACCTCCCCCACGACCACAGCTGTAGGAATAGAGGGCATCCAAGAAGGGCTGGCTTTTTCGATGTAAGCTGGCAACCGTTGCACATACCTTGGTATGTAGCCGCTAAGACCGCCGAACGCCAACTCCTCTGTCTGATCTGATCCGCCGTCTGAGCGCTCGCTATCTCGAGTGCCATAGGGATGTAGTGCGCGCTAATAGTGGTGAGATGGTTCTCTGTGAACATCACCTTGCCGAAAAGCCACATTAAGTAGGCCTCCAGGCTTCGAGTGATCTGTTCCGCACTCAATGGCGCCTGGAACTTCTGGATCTGCATTAAGCAAAGAGAAAGTTTTAGTTAGCTGCAGGTATTTTCTGTAAAACCATATGCACGATAACTTGAAGATAAGAGCTAGGGGAAATAACCTGGAAATTGAGCAACCACTCATACTTAGGTCCATGATGCTCCCATACCGGATCCGGAGCATCCGGAAAAACACCATGAAAACGTTGTGTAAGACCTCGCTCAGATGGCGCATACACCAAGGGCTCTGCAAGTCCTGCCATGGAACTTGTTCCTCAGGGCCTGGGTTTGTCAGTGTCCTTATCGCACTGAGTATACTTGCATGCATGTCATGAAAGATGCACACATTGGGCTTCTCCTTCACAACTGATATTTTCAACTACCTGAAGAACCATGTCCAACTTTCAATGTTCTCACTCTCCACAAAAGCAAATGCGAGTGGGACGACTTGATTTTGGCCGTCTTGACCTATGGCTGTCAGGATCTGACCCTTGTACTTGCCTGTGAGAAAAGTACCGTCAACACATATCACCGGCCGGCAATGCCTGAAAGCTTCGATGCATACACCGAAATAGAAGAGACGATGCAGCACCCTCATAGTTGGGAACTCTGGCATGAACATGTCTTGGATATCGATATATGTGCCTGGATTCCGCTATTGTAGGGTGTAGAGGAGCTGGACAGATTCATATGCATCAAAATAAGAAACGAATCTCCTCTCAAGCGTCGCATGCTTAGCCCTCCAAGCCTTGCCATAAGAAATTCTATACTTGAACCTGGCAAATACTTTTGTCTGGACTGCCTTCACTTCCATACGTTTGCCCTACACTATCTCATCGTAAAAAAACCGAGCAATAAGCATCGATGAAAGGTTGGCATGATCCTGAGGGATGCAGGGAATAAGACAATTGTGATTAACTAAGTCACTTATCACCCAACTTGTGCCATACTTAGGGAGAAAGCCGTGCACCCTGGCGGGACAATCTGCGTTCTTGCATACCATTGTCAAGAATTTCTGACTGGACACCTGAGCTGTGAAAACCCTTTGCGTGGACATTGCCCAATTAATTATTGCATCCTTCAGGGCTTGCTTGTTCGGATACATATCATCCGTCTCAATATTGTTCTGGTGATATTGCCAGGTTGAATCATGTCCATCATTCACGGTCATTGCAGATGAGAAGTCATGATTCCACGATGCAGGATTCGGGACCTCCTCTGCATTTTCTTCTTCATTTGACTCATCAGAATCATCGGCATGACCCCTTTCAACATCGGTGTCTTCTTCTTCCATCTGGTCCTGCATGTGCCCATCTACCTCGTCAGCATCCACCTCGCCATTGTAATCACCATCGGCATTTCCTCCTTCTATGTGACTACTCTGCCCTGGTTCATAACCATAAGCATTTCCTCCTTCTACCTGACTGCTCTGTCCTTGTTCGTAACCATCATCTCCAGCGTTTGACATAGATAATTGCCTCCCTACACTGCTATGACTAGGATCGTAGCCATCCTCGCCTTCATGTGCAGTGACCTCCTTCACGACAGGAAGCACTAAAGCAATAGGATTGCATCCCCTTCGTTCACAACCTTGTAACCACTGCACCCAATCGGAGTCTCGCTCTATTGGCCTCAAATAAAAGTAAATTATTGAACTTGACCGTGTCCACAATGCATGAACACCGACGGTGTGTGTTTCGGTATCAAGACCTAAACTTGCCGCAATCCATTCTTTCAACTAACTGATAGACCATGTTTGAGGTGCACTCATTGCCACATCTATGTAAGTAAATTCACCCAGATCTGCTCCCATCTTAGTTGTTTGGACAGTACCAGGACCATAGTAAAATCTGAACTTCACTATATCAGACATCTTGGCCCACCTATTTTTTTTCAACAACAAAATACAAGTATTAAGCAATAACTTAAAATACCCCCACTAACAAATATTAGACATGTCTATATATTAGGGCATCTCCAGCCGCGCCCCCAGGAAGGCCTCCCCAGGCGATTATTTCGCGTCGGCACCGAAAAAACGGCCCAGTCGCGCCCCCAGGAGCCCGTTTTTCGCCGGCTTGGGCCGAAAACAGCGTCGGCAGACCCAGGCCAAACCCGGTGCGCTGGGGGCGCCCGGGGGCACCGGGGCGAACTGTTTTGGCACGAAAAAGATGCGGGCCAGCCGCGTCAGCGACTCGGCGCCTCATCTTCCCCCAACGGCCTCGGTTCCCGCGGGGAATCAATGGCAAGGCTGCCGCCGGTCAGCCTTGCCATTGATTTCTCACGGGCGGCGCATCATGGGACGGCGCGCCGACGCCTCCCCTTCCTCGCACGCGTACACACGGGCGCGGCCCGGCTATAAAAGCCGGCGGCCTCCACTCGCCTGTGCCCACACCAGCCCCGCCCCTCGCCGCCGTCCAGCCCCTCCCTCTCCCTGCCTCTCCCGAGCGCCGCCGCCCAGCCCCTCCCTCTACCTCTCCCGAGCCTGCCCAGCGCCGCTGTCGCCATGGCGGAACGCTTCCCCGGAGACAAGGCGGCGGCCAACGGCTTCAGCCGCCGTTCCCTCCGCGAACAGGAGTCCTGGCTCCTATTCCAGGCGAACATCCCGGCGCCGCCGGACATGCGCACCGGGCCAACGGGGTGGAGGCTCAGCGCCGGGGGAGTGCCCATTCCCCCGTTGCCCGACGCCGTGGCGAAGTCGAACTACTTCGCCGAGGAGGTCGAGATCGTGCGCGCGTCCCTCACCGACGCCCAACTCTCCCTCCCCCAGTACGCCGCCGACAACCACGTGGCCTGGGCGGCGTATTTCGAGCGCCGCCAGCAGCAGCGCTTGGCGTCCACCAACGGCGCGCCGGTGGTCGGCGGCCGGCAGAACAGCGAGGGGCGCCACCTCTGGTGGGGCGTCCCGGCCGCACGCTCGAGGGCGTGCTTACGTACCTCGAGGGCGGCAACGGCCCGCCATTGGCGTACCCCCCGGCGCGTCGGGCCATGGGCGCCAAGGAGGTTCGGCGCCTCCTCTTCTTCCTCCTCATCGCGTTCTTCTTCACACTCCTCCGGTTCTCCGGTGCTGCTCGGCGTCAAGGCCGAGCCCGCGGCGGAGACGCCGCTCGGCCGGCGCACTCGCAGCACCGGCATCGTCATCAACGAGGGCGGACGGCACGCCTCCTCCTCGTCGGTTCCTCCATGCTTCGTCAAGCCAAAGACGGAGCCGGGGCTGTCGCCGGTGAAGACGGAGCCGGGGCTGGCGCCGATGAAGGCGGAGTTCGACGACGACGACGCGACCCTCGAATGGGCGCGCCAGGACTCCATTGTGATGGAGAAGGCGCGCCAGGAGAAGGAGAAGGAGCGCCAGCGCGCCGCCCTACGCCGCTTCGAGGAGCGCCGACGCGGCCGCGAGGAAGGCGGCGTCATCATCTTATGCGACAGCGACGACGACGACGACGCGCCGCCGCCTGTTCGCCATGGCGACGCCGGGCAGGGGTCCAGCAAGGGCACCCGCGTCAAGGAGGAGAAGGCCGACGACAACGATGGCGGCGACGGCGGCGACGACTTCAGCCCCTTTCTTTTTTTTAGATTAGGTTAATGTAATGTTTGGACGAATTTCGCCGAAATTTGCAATGTTTGGCCGAAATTTAACTAGTTTTTATCATAACTTCGCCGAACGTTCTTTTTTTTAATACGCGCCTGGGGGCGGCCCTAGGGACCGACTCGCCCCCAGGGCCATTTTTGCGCCGGCTCACCCCCAGGCGGCGCTTTTAGACGCCCCCTGGAGGGTCAACGGCTGGAGATGCCCTTAGCTAGCTATATATTAAAGAATATTAATGGAGCAACTAAATACTAGACATCCATATATAGTCCGGAATATTACCGGAGCAACTACACATTTTTACACAACTAATTAGTTGACATCTAAATAAAATGCTCACCGGAACCGGAACCGAAAAATAAAATGCTCACCACGACCACCTAAATATTTACGTTTACTACTGGAGCAAATAACAATAATTGCACGCAACTTCGAAAAATAAAATGTTTGTTGAAATATACCCTTGAAGCGTGCATGCGAACGACGAACGGCGGCCTTCAATCACCTGAACCGGAGCCGGAAATTCCACCGAACTACCGGAGCTTCACCTCCACCACACTGCCCCAGCTTCTCCACCACCACCTCCACCTCCACCGCCGCCACAACCTCCACCAATGAGCTGAAAAAATGCTCCAACAAAATGCTCACCACGACCACCACAAGCTACTCCATCAGTAGATCGGGGTCTCTTTTGGCTCCCCTAACTATGTAGAACCCATTCACGGTGCTAAATCCGGAAAAACCGGGTCATTTTGGTGTATTAATTGGAGCTATTTCGTGTAAGAGAGAGGAGGAAGGAAGAACAAAGAGAAGAGCTGAGAGATGCGCGCGGTGGGAGAAAGGAAAGGAGAATGAGAAGGAGAAAAGAGGCAGCGCTGCGGGGTCCGCTCCCTATCGGCCAGCAGTTGGCCGATCGATCAGCAGCTGGCCGACTGGGGCGCTCGTGACCCAGCCCGCGCTGACAGCCAGCGTAGCGACGTGGCCCGGCTAGTAGTCGGCCCGCACGTGGCCGATTGACCACCTGTTGGCCCGCAGTTGGCTGATAAGGCCCTGTCGGCCCGCTGCTGGCTGACTAGGCTCAGTCGGCCTGATGCTGGCTGATTGGGTAATATTTTCAAAAATAAAAATATCAGCGTAATATTTGTGCAAATGAATAAAAAATGTATTATTTGAAAAAAATAGCTCATAGCAAAGGGTTTTTGTTCCCTCTTTATCTCCAATAAAAAAAGAAGACGATCCAAAAATATCATTAAGAACATTTTTTAAGTACTCCTCCCACCCAGAAATAAGTTTTGTGGTTTTAGTTCAAATGAAACCACGAGTACTGAGCAAACCCAATCAACATAATCAAAGATATTAGACACCTCTCCGGTACCGGCGGTCCCAAGCGGCTTGGGCTCCCCTAGGGTTTCCCCGCGCCGCCAGTGGCTCCCCAGCCGCGCGTCGTCGACCGCCGCTTGCTCTCCCCCGCTCTGCCACCCCCACCTCCACCCCTCCCTCCCCCTCCCTTCCCTGTAACCCCTGCGTCGCCTTCCCGAGCAGGGCAACCGGTGGCCTCGACCCGACTCCCCTTCGCGCTCCCCTCGTTCCTTCCTTCCCCCGTCGCCGTTGGCGGGCGCCGCTGGGCCTTGCCCGCGTGGTGCTACTGGCGGCGGCGGACCTGTCCTTCCCCGCGCGCTGACCCTCCTTCTCGGGCGGTGGTGGCCGGCGGTGATGTGGCAAGGCGGCGACGATGCCGCATGCCACGGTGGCCCTCGAGGCGGCGGCACGGTGGCGCTGTTGGCTGGCGGCGCGCTCCAAGCCCAGAGCTGGGCCCGTTTGGGCCCCGTCTGGGTTGGGTAAGGCCGGTGGCACGGCGCTCGGCGGCGTCGCTTCCTGGTGGCAGTGGCGAGGCGGCGGCAGTCTACGGGCGGTGGGTACTTCGTCGGTCGGCGTGTTGCAGCGCGGTGACAAGGACTGTCCGGGCCGTAGGGGGATGTTCCCTCCCATCGGTCGAGTAGTGCCCGCTCTTCCAATGGGGGTTGTTCCCTCCCATCGGTCGAGTAGTGCCCGCTCTCGTGGCCGTTGTCTCCTTTCCCTCTCCAGGCCTCATGTTGGCAGCTCCAGAGAGACGGCGAGGGTGGTCCGGTAAATGTGGTGGCACATGCTGGTGGGCGGCTGCATGGGTGGTGCACTACGAAGTGTCTGGAGTGGTGGTGGTGGTGGTTGTGGATCGGGAGAACTCCCTGTCGGTTTGTCGGCACCGATGCGATGACGCCTGCGAGCGCCGTCGGACCTTCCTGAGGGGCATCGGGTATATCTCTTCCCCACTATCCCTCGCGTACCGGGGAAACCCTAGAACTTGTTCGGGCAACAGCGGCGGCATCGTCGCATTCCTTCTTGAAGGTGTTGCTTGGTGTGCGGCGCTTCGGGATGCTGGGAGCGTGGTGGTACTTCTTCAGAGGGTGTAGCGCTTGCCGGTCTTCCTTTCTTCGTTGATCTGTCAATGTTGGCATTTATTTCTTTTTTTATTTTTTTTATTTTAGACTTCTGTGTGTTGCGGCCCCAGCGAGCTGGATGTATCGGGTGTTTGCTTTAGAATATAAAAGCGGGGGAAACTCTTTATCGTAAGGAAAAAGCTAATGTTCTATGTTTGACACGAGTCTTGCCAACGCAAAGCTGCTCTTCTTCATCTCTATCTCCACCGAAATGCCCGCATTTATTTATCTTTTCTATCCACACGTTGAATCCAACCTTCATCCACAACCTCTTTTTGATCTCATCTCACCATGCACTCCAGTTCTTGCAACTGGGCACTTGTTTCGAAAAGGCATATCGCAACAAACAGCCTGTTGCAGATAGACATGAGAGAGGGTGACGAGGACGACACGGCCTCCGCCTGCGGTGGCCTTGCCGACCATGGCTGAAAACTCACACGTGTCTGTCATCTTCCCCGCTTGCCACGTGTCCCATGTGGGGCACATCTACCGCTCACCTCTACATCCTTATCCCAACAGCCACACATTCTCCTGTTGACCCTCGCATCCCCTACTTCTATCTCTTTATCCCGTGCCTCTTTTCATGGATCTCATCCCCACCTCTTCTCAAATAAGCATGTTGCCACCACATCGGCGGCGACCGCTGGCGTCCTTCCTCCGCCGTAAAAATGCGGGTGCTGCAGAGACCACGGGGTGCTCTCTCCGTTGCAGTCATCAGCGTTCTTAGCAAGTTTTCGCAACAACAACCTTGTTGCATGAATACATAGAAGAGGCTGGAGATGTTGGGTCCTATTTGCAATAGAGGTTTTGCAACAAGGGTCTTCATACAGAAAAATAGAAAAGATGGCCCTCGAAGCCATAGATCACTCGTCGTCGAACTTGAGCATGTTGGCCTGCATCTTCTCGAACCAAGACCTCTTCCTTGGCGACAAGGCATTGAGATCCACCTTCATGATCTCCACCCCGGTCATCATGCTTGCAAGAGCCACTTCTTTCACCTTTGTCTTGGCGTTGGCGGCCTCAATCTCTAGCATCTTAGCATGCTTCTCCGCCTCGAGCTCGAACATCTTGGCTTGCTTCTCGGCGTCAAGATCAAGCCTCCTCCTTTGGATCTCCATGAAAGCATCCATTTGCTCCGCCTTGAAACGCCGGCGCTCCTCCTCCCTTGAGTTCTTCTTATTCATCATGTCGTCCACGCTTGCGATCAAGGCGTTGGTGGCCGCATCTCGCTTGTCCTCCTTCTTGGAGTTGGTCTTCCCCCGCGGCCGTGCCGGCTCGCCCTCCCCAACATCCTCCACGGTGCCCTTCCCCCCACGTGCCTTGAGTGCGGCATATTGTGCCTTGAACTTCTCTTCGTCCTTGATGACCCGATAGCAATGGGAGAGGTTGAAGCACTTGCCATTGTGTTGAACCTTGAATGCCTCCAAAGCTTGAAATGCCTACAAAATGTTTCCATGCAAGCATATGGGCAAGTGATAGAAAATGAAGACGTAAAAGGATGATCTTGATGGCACAAAAGAGGGCGGCTTGCTTGCTATCATACCATGTCTTGCACGCCGATGCCGCTCACGGGGCGGGCCTTGACGCTCTCAAGGGTGGCGCAAAAATTGTTGCACTCTTGTTGGATCACCCTCCACCGCCTGGAAATGGAGACCCACCCGCGCGTGCTCACAAATTGGTAAGGTGGAAACTTCTTGCGCTCATGAAACTTGCGGTGCACACGAGTCCAAAAGGTCGAATGCTTTTGCTCGGCGCCCGTCTTTGGGTCTTGTCCAATGTCTCGCCAACACTCGCAAAGAAGTTTGTCCTCGGCAGCTGTGTACGCCTTCGTGCGCTTGCTCTTGCGCTTCGGCTTAGGACCGGCGATTTGGTTGGCGAGCTCGTCCTCGAACAAAGGCTCCACTTCGATGTCGCACTCGTCCTCTTCCTCTAGCCCATAGTCCTACGGGAACTCGTGGTCGAGGGGGAAGCCGTCCAGGTCGATGCCGACCTGATCACGCATGAAGGCCGCCTGATCGGGATCATAGCCAGCGGCCGGCGTGAACGCCTCGCGGTCGTCCTGGCTTTGTGTCTTGTCGGGATCGTAGCCAGCGCTCGACGCACCACCCTTGAAGATGAGGTTTTGCATGTAGTCCTCGTCGACGGCGGATGGCATTTCCTCGAACAGGTTATGGGCGTCTGGGAGCCCGCCGGCCGGCGTCTGTCGCGCGCGTTTTCTCGTGCCGCCGGACGACGAGCCACCGACCATCGGGGTGGCGTTGAGGTCGATGGGCGCGGGCGCGGGCGTGGAAGGCGCGGGCGCGGGCGTGGAAGGCGCGACCACACTCACGTCAGGTGAGCACTCCCCGAAGAGGCGGGAGGCCTGCGGGTAGACGTGGAAGCTGGGGACCGGGTTGCAAGTCGACGCGCGGGGTGAGTCGGGCAGCACCATCCGAGGAAACGCCGACGAGCCGGTGCTGGCCCTGGCGACGGCGGCTTGGAGGACGTTGTGTTGGCTAGGGTTTACCCCTAGCATGTAGAGCGCCTCCCTCGTTGCCGCGGCGACGCGGGCGTTGGTGAACTCCTGCTGCGCGGCGGCGGCCTCATCCCTCGCGTCCGCGGCGTGCCTCCGGCCCTTCCTCTTGGCCGACTCCCTTGCCCGCTGTTCGGGCGTCAGCGCCTTCTTCGGCTTGGTCGCGGCGACGGTCTTGCGCGGGGCACGAGGCTTGCCTTTCCCCGAGGGGGCGACGACGCCGGACGAGGCGAGGGAGGCGAGGCCGGCAGCAGCGTCGAGGTCGAGGTCGATGGCGTCCTCCATGACTGGTTAGGGGCGTGGGCGCGCGCGGGCGGGAGCGTTTTGGGGGAAAATGGAGGGGAATGTTGGTGGCTGCCACCAACCGGCTGGCCCGGGGAGAGAAGTCGGTGCGCGCGCACGTCCGTCTCGTGTCCGCGCCGACGCATATCCGACTCAAAATTAGGCCTAAAATGGGTCGCCCGCGGACAAAAACGGACGCGCGTCCGTTTGGGTCGGCGCGTTGGGCCGCCACTTTTGTCCGCGCCGACCCAAACGGACGCGGGCGGACGAAATGGGTCGCTGGAGTTGTTCTAAGTGTTGGCGTTTTAGTTCAAATGAAACCACAACCACTAGTTTAGCACGGAGGGAGTATATTTTAGAGTTCAAATTTAAAACAAGCACAATTTCCAATTTTAAAGGGACGCAAAGAGATTTAAAGCGCGACCCAAGGCACCGTATTCGGCGCACCCATCCCATCCGCGCCGCACGAGAGCATCCAAAAGCCCTAAACCTTTGCCCCCCATTCCTCCGCTCCACCCCACCCATGGGCGCCGACCGCCTCCTCCACCTCGTCCGCGCGCCGGCGGCCGCCCCCGCGGGTCCCCTACGCGGCCACCCCCGGCCGCACAGCCGGGTCCGCCTCCCCGCGACGCCCGCCGCCGGGATGCGCCGCGTCGCCGTGTCCTGCTCTGCCTCCGGCTCCGGACCGGCCGACGAGTTAGGCATGACCTACAAGGGCGCCGGCGTGGACATCGACGCCGGGACCGAGCTCGTCCGCCGCATCCGCAGGCTGGCCCCCGGGATTGGCGGCTTCGGCGGCCTCTACCCCCACGGTGCACCTCTACTCTTCCTCATCTTGCTCGCTTTTCCATGCTGCCTTTTACTCTAGTTAGCGGTCCTCTGTACTGCGATTCAGAATTCAAGCGTGGAGACGCAAGAAATCCGTTGCCTATGATTGTGCGTAGATCGGAAATTGGTTGTACAGGGGGATGCCTTGTTACATAATTCAGTAATTGATGGCCTTTTTTCTGTCAGTGAGAGGGGGCGATTGTGAGGTACTACTATACTACTGTTTGGTAGATATATGTTGTGGAAAGTGACAGGTGTGGAAAGTGAGTTTCTTATGTTGTACTCCCTCCGTTCCTAAATATTTGTCTTTCTAGAGATTTCAACAGGTGACTACATATGGAGCAAAATGAGTGAATCTACACTCTAAAATATGTCTATATACATCCGTACGGTAGTCTATTTGAAATCTCTAAAAAGACAAATACTTAGGAACGGAGGGAGTATTTGACTAAACAGTAATTGATATATGTATCTACCAAGCACAAACAGTATTATAGTATTAGGCTAGTAAGAGTAAGAGGTCTGCGTCGTGTATTTGACTAGTTATTACTCGTTTACTTACTTGGATACAGAAATGTGTTGCCGTGTTAGTAAAATTTGGTCTTCTGCCATTTTGTTGAACAGGGGACGAGTACCTTGTGGCTGGTACTGATGGAGTTGGGACGAAGCTCAAGCTCGCGTTTGAGACCGGTATTCATGATACCATCGGGATTGACCTGGTATGTTCTCACTTGCTTTTCATACATGTCGTCTTTCAGATTTCCTAGGAGAGTCGATGAACATTTTCTGTGTCTGATCCATCGTGTCAGGTTGCTATGAGTGTCAATGACATTGTAACTTCTGGTGCGAAGCCATTGTTCTTCCTCGATTACTATGCTACGAGCAAGCTCAATGTTGACCTTGCAGAGAAGGTATACTGTCAGTATTGCTGCTCATTTAGCACAGTAATTCTTGCTCTTGCTCATTTTATCTGTCTTCCACCCATGGAGGATGATATCTATCTAGCTTTGATGGTAACTTTGTTTTGTACTTTCATAGGTCATCAAGGGGATTGTGGATGGATGCCAGCAATCAGATTGTATTCTGCTGGGAGGAGAGGTGAGATATTCTGGAATAATGCACAGATTTATAAACTGTGAGAGTACCTATTGATCTGTGCGCATCAGTCTGATAGTAACTAGATGATCTGCCATTTGATTATTTATTCTTGGTACATCGACGAAGTTGACTCACAGCAATGCATAAATACTTAACATGGCCATCTGTTTTACTCTTAGCAATGATATTTACTCTCCTGAAGCATTCCACATGGGCCATACAACTCTGAATATAAGCAGCATTTAGAAAAAACTGCATAACTCAGTGAGCTATTGTTGATACAGACAGCAGAAATGCCTGATTTCTACAAGGAAGGTGAATATGATCTGAGTGGTTTTGCTGTGGGTGCCGTAAAGAAGGATAAGGTCATTGACGGTAAAAACATTGTGGAGGGAGATGTCCTGATTGGCCTTCCTTCCAGTGGGGTTCATTCGAACGGGTTCTCTCTTGCTAGGAGGTATGCATTTATCCAGCTCCATTTGTTTAAAATCCACATAGATGATTGAGAGTGCAAATCTGATGTCACTGGTGCTTTCCTTTTGATACAATTATTGCTTCTGGTTAACGACAGTCGGAAAAATGTTTTTTTTTCTAGAGTACTGGACAAAAGTGGACTCTCCTTGACTGATCCTCTCCCAAGAAATGATGGTGTAACAACTACCGTTGGTGAAGCTCTCATGGCACCAACTGTCATCTATGTCAAGCAGGTTAGCTTATTCTGACGAATGTCTCATATCCAGTTGACCATTTCCTGAATTTCTGATTCAGTTGTGTGGAATGAAAAAAGGTACTTGACATTATCGGCAAGGGTGGTGTAAAAGGACTAGCCCATATTACTGGTGGTGGCTTTACTGATAATATCCCAAGAGTATTTCCTAAAGGACTTGGGGCGAAAATTGTCACCGGGTCGTGGCAAGTGCTGCCTGTGTTCGAGTGGCTTCAACAGGTAAGAGCAAACAAATCCATTAGCTTGTCATGCACATTCTTGGAGCCCCGGTGAATATAGTCGCTTGTTTATAATCAAAATAATTGGTTGATGATTTGGTATCCATCTTGAGAACTTATTAATATCAGCCAGCCCAATGGTATTAGGACGTTAGTAACAAAACAAATATCTAAGTAACAATTTGTTTGATACTCGATACCAACATTGCTGAAAGTATGGTTAGTGCTGGCATGTGTATTAAAGGACCTGCAATGTTAAGCTTGAATTGGATGGGGATCTGGGAGCTTGGTAAAACATCACACAACAGAACAAGCATAGGATTCTGTGTAGCCCAGAGAAACACCGACATTATGATGTTTTTATGCATCTGTGTGCACAGTGCTCATCTGTCTTTTCGCAAAAAAAAAAAGTGCTCATCTGTCTGATCCTTAACTCCTGTTTTTTTTCCCCGACACTCCCAGGTTGGCAAAATCGAAGATGCTGAGATGCTGCGAACGTTCAACATGGGCGTCGGGATGGTCCTTGTAGTAAGCAAGGATGCGGCGGACAGAATCCTGGAAGAATCAAGTCCGGCTTACCGCATCGGAGAGGTGATCCAGGGCGAGGGGGTTCAGTACGTCTGAGAGCCTACACAAGCATCTCAAACTTCTAATGGTTGAGAATTGTTTAGCTGATGATGGGCAAAGCTGCCCAGGTTTTTCCGTAACCCCGCAATCTATCTTACGGGGACAAGTATCGGAGTAAAAGTAGTTTACTCCAGTGAGATTTGACAAAAAACGGGAATAATGTTTCTGGGTTCGTGACCACTCGCTGCAAACAGCTGGTGTTGCTATCCTGAACGTCACTTCACAGTTGATGTGAATGCCTCTGGTGTGCTGAATTTTCTTGAGAAATCACATATATAAATTACATCTTCTGGCCTGCTCACCCATCTGAATGAAATGGAACTTTTTTTTTTGGGAGAATGAAATGTAATAATCTAAGGGCCATGTATTGCTCAAGTCACACAATCGCCACGCGACTCAAATCAAACATAAAAAGTATGATTGTCAAGGGCCTCGGTGCCCAAGACAGCAGGACCTCGACTACGTAGTTCGTAGTCGCGGTGGATAGGAGCGCTAGGGTTTTTGCCTGGCTGCTCTATGATGCGGGAGGGGAAGATAGAAGGAAATAACTTTATTGCTTATCCCTAAAGGGTGCTAACTATCTGATATATAAAGGCCCCATGGGCTAATAACAAACTAGAAACCTATACGAAATAAACTAGTCTAGGAACTAATGTGCCCGGATCAGGACTCCTGTCCAGCCTGCGCCTTGCCTGATGCGGCCGTCGGCTGCTCCTGGCCGCGCGGCCCACGTCTGTAAGACGTGCCCCACATGACATCTCTCCCCCCCTCGACGAGCAGCTCGTCCTCGAGCTGAAAAGCGGGGTAGCGCTCGACGAAACTGTCAAGATCCTCCCATGTAGCTGACGAAGCTGCTTCACCCTTCCAGTGGACGAGTAGCTGGCGAACGCCGCGTGCTAGGCGCGCACGAGTCACGCGCTCTGGTTCTGGAACAGCCGCCCCGTTGTGGATCGAAGGCAATCCCGGCGGTGTAGTTGGAGGAATGCCGAAGAACTTCTTGAGGAGGCCCACGTGGAACACGTCATGGAGGCGCGAGCGTGCCGGAAGCTCAAGACGGTATGCCACGTCGTTGATCACTTCTGAAATGCGGTACGGCCCATAGAATCGTGGCTTGAGCTTGCCCCTGGTTGGCAAGTTGAGAGAGGACGCGGCGCGCTGTCGAAGGCGAAGCCAAACCCAATCGCCCACCTCATGCCGAATGTCCCGATGACGTCTGTCGTAGTAGGACTTATAGACCGCCTGTGCCTGTTGTAGACGATAGCGGACGTCCTCGATAAGTTCGTCGCGCTCAGCCATGCTCCTGGCCACTACAGCCACCCGTGTGTCGCCGGGCTCGTAAGAGCGAATAGTGGGAGGGTCACGGCCATACACAAGCTTGAACGGAGTCTCTTGGGTTGCTGTCTGGTAGGCGGTGTTGTATATGTACTCAGCCCAGGGAAGCCACCGGAGCCACTGCTTGGGACGATCCCCGGTAAGACACCGTAAATACATCACAATGATCTTGTTAGCAGCCTCCGTTTGACCATCCGACTGCGGGTGAAATGCTGACGTCATGTGCAGCTTTGTCCCCGTGAGGCGCATGAGCTCTCGCCAAAAAGCGGAGGTGAAGACGGGGTCGCGGTCAGAGACCATGGACTGCGGCACGCCATGGAGACGAACAACCTCAGCGAAGAACACCTGTGCCACTGACTCTGCCGTGTATGGGTGGGCTAACGCCACAAAATGGCAATACTTGCTGAAGCGATCCACCACGGTGAGGATGACAGACTTCCCGCCTACTCGAGGACGCGCTTCCACGAAGTCGATGCCGATGTCAGTCCACACGCCCGTGGGTACCGGCAGCGGCAGTAGCAGCCCAGCGGGGTGCAAGTGCTCGGACTTGTACCGCTGGCAAGTACCGCAAGTGCGGACGTACTCCTGCACCGTCTTGCGAAGGTTAGGTGCGTGGAAATCGCGGCGGAGACGATGCAATGTGCGCAGGACGCCTTCATGCCCATCATCGTGCACGGCACTGAGAATCTCCTGGAGTAGCGGGGATGACGGCGGAATGTAGAGGCGGCCGTTGAAAGTAACGAGGCCGTCGGAGAGCGCCGAAGGCTGTTGCCGCGCACCTGCCGTGATATCCTCCCGCAGTGTGACGAGCGCCGGATCAGTGGACGTCGCTTGCCGGAGGCGATTGATGAAGTCGAAACGAGGCCCTGAGACCGCCATGATCGTCGTCTCCTCCGTGTCACGGCGGGAAAGTGCATCCGCCACCGTGTTGGTACTACCTGCCTTGTACTCCACCGTAAAGTCGAATCCCAGGAGTTTGCCAACCCAATGATGCTGCGGGATGGTGGCCAAACGCTGGTCAAGCAGAAATTTGAGGCTGTAATGATCCGTTTTTACCACAAACTGACGCCCCCATAGGTACGGCCTCCAATGGCGAATCGCGAGCACCAGGCCGATGAGTTCCCGTTCATACGCTGCCAGGGAACGGTGACGTGGCGCGGCTGGCCGGCTAAAGAAAGCCACCGGGTGGTGGTCCTGAAGAAGGACGGCCCCGAAACCGTACGTCGATGCGTCACACTCGACGATGAACGGCCGTGTAAAATCCGGTAACGCGAGGACGGGAGCCGTGGTGATTGCCGTCTTGAGGGTGTTAAAAGCTGCTGCCGCCTCCGGCGACCAAGAGAAACCATCCTTGCGAAGGAGGGCCGTCAGGGGCGCGGCAACCACGCCAAAGTCCTTGACAAACTTGCGGTAGTACCCCGCAAGACCGAGAAAGCCCCGAACCGCGCGCGCCGAGCGTGGTTGCGGCCAGTCCGCCACTGCCTGCACCTTTTCCGGATCCATGGCCACGCCTGCAGCGGAGATGGTGTGACCCAGGTATGCGATTGATTCAACGGCGAACGCGCATTTGGAGCGCTTGACGAAGAGCCGGTGCTGGTGCAGGACCGTGAAGACGGTGCGCACATGTCGGAGATGGTCAGCCCATGTCTCGCTGAAAATGAGGATGTCGTCAAAGAAGACGAGAACAAAACGGCGCAGGTATGGCTGCAGCAGATCATTCATGAGGGCCTGGAACGTGGCCGGCGCGTTGCAGAGTCCGAACGGCATCACCAGAAACTCGTAGAGGCCGTCATGAGTACGGAAAGCTGTCTTCGGGATGTCCTCCGCACGCATCCGCACCTGGTGGTAGCCGGAACGTAAATCGAGCTTGGTGAAGAAACGAGCGTGCCGTAGCTCGTCGAGGAGTTCGTCCACCACCGGAATCGGGAACGCATTCTTGACAGTAATGGCGTTCAGGGCGCGATAATCGATGCAGAAGCGCCAGGACCCGTCGGCCTTGCGGACCAGCAGTACCGGGGACGAGAATGCGGAACAACTCGCACGGATGATACCTTGGGCGAGCATGGCGGCGCACTGACGCTCCAGCTCGTCCTTGTGCGCGGCCGGGTATCGATACGGACGGACGGCCACCGGGGCGGAACCAGGTAGCAGGGTGATGCCGTGATCGCGGCTGCGGGGCGGTGGCACGCCGGAGGGGTCGGCGAAGATGCCGTCGAACTCGGTGATGATGGCGTCCAGGAAGTCGCGGCCGCTGCATGATTTTAGGGCTGGCCCGTCCGGTCCTGCAATGCCGTGCCAGCACACCCGATGGCCCCGCCGCCAGAATGTCATGGAGAGGGCTCGGAAATCCCACAGGATCGGTCCGAGCGACGCCAGCCACTGCGTGCCCAGGACAATGTCGTAGCCTGCGAGCGGCAAGGCGAGGAAATCCTCCGCGAACTCCTCGTGGCCGATGCGGAAGGGCACGACGCGGTACGCGCCCTGGCACGGAACGCGCTCGCCGTTGGCCACCGTGACGCGCATCTTCTCTGTGGTGGGGGCGGTAACGTAGCACGAGCGGCCGCCTCTTCGGCGATGAAGTTGTGGGTGGAGCCTGAATCGATCAGGGCGAGGAGGGAGACACCTCCGAGAGTAATCTGCATCTGCATGGTTTTACTCGTGCGCACGCCGGCGATCGCGTGGAGCGAGATTTGAGGGTCGGCCCGCGATGCATCATCAGTGGCGGAGGCCGCGTCGTCGTCGTCGTCGTCCGGCGCTAAGTCGAGGAGAAAGATGCGCTGGCACACGCGGTTGTGGCCCCTGCCAAACTTCTCGTTACAGTTGAAGCAAAGGCCCAGGCGACGGCGTTCCTCCATCTCTGTCTGGGAGAGACGCTTGATTGGGCGTCCGTCCGGCAGATTGTGGCCCTGCTGGGGTGCGGCTGGTGGGGCCGGAGCGGGGGGCGCGAGGCGTGGTCCTGGTGTCGGCAGGATGCCCTTCTGTGGAAAACGCACCGGTGGCGCGGCGGAAAGCGCGCACTGGTCGCGCAGCTCCAATTTGCGGGCGAGGCTCATGGCGACGGCGAGGGACTGTGGGTTATGGATCTCCACGTCGAGGCTGAGGGGTGGCTGGAGTCCCGCGGTGAAGATCTGCACTTTCTGTGTCTCGGATAAGGTGCCTGCCCGGGGAAGGAGTGCCTCAAACCGCTCCTGGAAGTCGACGACGGACGTCGTGCGTTTGCACGCCATTAGTTCGCCCAGCGGGTTAGCGCGCAGCGGTGGCCCGAAGCGGAGATTGAGCAGCTCGGAGAAGCGGCGCCACGGAGGTGTGCCCTCGTCGCGCTGGACCTGCATATACCATAGTTGGGCAGGACCCTCGAGATTGTAGGACGCCATCCACACCTTCTCCTCCTCGGCGATCCGTTGTTGATGGAAGAAGGACCCGCATCTGTTGATGAAGGCGAGCGGATCAGACTTGCCGTCGAACTTGGGGAAGTCCATCTTCTGGAACCTGGGCGGCCGATCATTGTGGTGCTGCCCATCATGGGCGGCGGCAGCGCTGGACGAAGAGGAGGACTTGTCCTTCTGGAGTGCGGTGACGGACGACTGCAGGGACGTCACCGTGGCCGTCAAGGCCTCGATCATCTTAGCCAGATCCGCGGTGGTCGGTTCTGCCATGCCGGAAGTGACCGAGGCGGCAGCGGATTGTGGCGATGTCGGGGAGCTGGGCGCGGACACAGGGGGGAAAGCGGCCGGCGGATGGAGCGTGGACGAGGAGGAGGATTGCCTGGAACCTGATACCAAGTTGTCAAGGGCCTCGGTGCCCAAGACAGCAGGACCTCGACTACGTAGTTCGTAGTCGCGGTGGATAGGAGCGCTAGGGTTTTTGCCTGGCTGCTCTATGATGCGGGAGGGGAAGATAGAAGGAAATAACTTTATTGCTTATCCCTAAAGGGTGCTAACTATCTGATATATAAAGGCCCCATGGGCTAATAACAAACTAGAAACCTATACGAAATAAACTAGTCTAGGAACTAATGTGCCCGGATCAGGACTCCTGTCCAGCCTGCGCCTTGCCTGATGCGGCCGTCGGCTGCTCCTGGCCGCGCGGCCCACGTCTGTAAGACGTGCCCCACATGACAATGATCGTCATCGAGGAAAAACTCGAGTTATTGGAATGATTTCCTTTCATAAGAACAAAATTAATTAGAAACGAAGGCAACTTTTTCACGAGGAAGAGGAGGAAAAAAAGAGAGGAGAAAACAGAAATATTATGAACATCAAGATGGCGAGGCGGTCAAAGCACACGCCACGATATGCCAACGATCGCTCTTCCCGGCCGGTCACCGGCGGTGGTGGACGATGCCGGTGCAGCGGTCCTTGATCCAGCGGAGGCCGCGGCGGAGCGACGCCTTGACCCTGGCCTCCACGGCGTAGGCCTTGTAGGCGGCCACCCTCCGCCGGCGCTTGGCCTCCGGGTCGCCCGCCCACCACGACGGCGTGGTCACCGCCGACGACCCCCCGCTGCCGCCGCCGCCATTGTTCCGCGGCGGCCCCGCCGACGAGCCCCGGAACTCCTCCAGATCCCTCATCGTCTCCCCTATCTGTTGCCTCTGCCGCGAAATGCAACGTGCCGGGACGCCCGCGCTTGCAGTTGGAGCACCGCGGGAGACCTGGCTGTATATATAGCCCGTGTGATAGAGACGAGGCCGGCCATGACGGACGGACGGTATGATTGAGAGAGATCGATCGATCGACCTCCCACTGCCTGAAAACTTCGTCAGTAGTGCTTGGCAGGTCACGGCCGGACGCGCATTATTCTTCTCCTTTCATCGTGCAACAAATCCTTGGGCCAGCTGAGACAATGCATCGCCACATAGAATGATAGTTCAGAATATTAATAGGCTCTTTGGTGAAAGAGATATCTCTATTGCTCATGTAAGTAGGAATCAGAACGTTGTTAGCCACACACTTGCTACTTTCGGACAATCGAAGGGCCGAACTGCAGTTTGGTTGCGCTCTGGACCTGCAGACGTTCCTCTGCTATGTAGGAAAGGAACGAATATTCCAACGGTTGAGCAATGAAATCCTTTTAACCCCGCAAAAAAAAATCGCGAAAAATTACGCGGTCATCATACTCCTAGTTGCCTACTAACAAGGATAGATAGATAGTAGATTACACTAGTTTTCTTTTACTCCCTCCGTTCGGAATTACTTGTCGTAAAAATGGATGTATCTAGATGTATTATAGTTCTAGATACATCTATATCAAGACAAGTAATTCCAAACGGAGGTAGTTGCGAGGATACCCAGCTGACATGAACGAGTAATGGTATAAACAACATAGATATTTTTTTTTAATTTATAAACAACATAGATCATGAGATTATTACAGCACTTTTGGCATGAGGTAAAAAACCAAATTTAGGGAATAAGAGCGATTTGTTCTTGTTCGCGATTGTTATTTTTCGGTCGTAGTGGACGAGCAGTTCGCAAGTTGCCCGGCCAGCAGCAGCTGGGATTTATACACAAGGCAAAACAAGTGGCGCCCTGCCAAGTCAACCACACCGTTTCACAGCATGCACAGCCTGCGGATTTCTTTTTTATTAAATTATGAACTTCCCAATGCCCTGCTAATTTTGTCATACAAAATCAAGAAGATTACCTGTAGCCAAGTGGAGCATTACTACATAAAGAAAGAAACAGGCTAGCATATCACCACCTTCTTTTCTTCATCAATCGTGCCCAGGACCAAAACAAAATGGCCCAAGGCAATCCACGTATGCGGAACAAAAACAAAACTACTGTATGTTCATAACTAAATCCGATAATTTATTCTTTCCTATCATTTGCCTGAAAAGTTTTACAAGTCTCCAATTGTACTTCCGATCCATCATATCTGTAACTCCCCCACAAAAAGTTACCTACACCAGACAGTTATAAACTTATTGGAGACGACAACAAGAGTCGAGCCCGCCCGCAATACAGGCGGGCCTTTTTTTAACTGATACAACCCCCGCGGCAGAGGGGCGCTGCTGCACTATGTGCCATAACAGACTTGTGCTCAACGCACAGCCACCTGAGTTCAGACTTGGCAACACACAGTCATCACCATATAACTAACAGTAACAGTCACAAAAAAGACATTTACAACAGAAGCAGTCATCTCCACGTCGCGCCAAAGTGCGAGACGAAGAACCGGAAGTCCGGGTGGTCCACCTGTACGCAGCGGAGCCAGTTGTCCGCCTCCTGCATCAGCGACGTGACGCTCTCCTGCTCCGGGGCGCCGTTGGACGCCCACAAGGAGCTGCGGAGCTTGTAGGACGCCAGCCCGAAGGCGGGCAGGGAAAGCCTGCCCGTTGCGGTGGTGCAGTGGCCGATTCCCTCGAAGCCGGGGCATGCTGGTGTGGTGGGATGGCTATCTGCAAGTTGAAACCAGAGCATTTAGTTAGCGTTCCATGCATGTCCAGAATACTGGTGTCGTCTAGCGGAGGCAAGATAATAAATAAATTCACTATTTCGTATGGCGCTAGAAACAGGGTGCGGGTGCTGGTGTTTTTACCCTTGGAAGGTGTTGCCAGGCAATGGAATGTCAAGAAGCACGCGTCCAGGTCCTTCAGCGTCGGTCCTGTTGGGATTCTATATATGGGGTACCTGCAATCAAAGCATGAGGATGAAACCAGTAACGTATAGAATCATAGCAGCACTGCCACTGCAGTGTTGCTCTTCTATCTTATGCTGAAATACAGCACAGTATGCTGAAATGCAGCACGATAGGCATGCCTAGTTGTTTAGGCATGGCAACTGGTAGGCATCCTCTGCATGGGCCAGCACAGTCGGCAAATGTTATAACTTGGCCAGTACTGTGATGGCATCATGCTTAATTATAATGAAACCAAAACGTTGTCTACAGAAAAACAGGTACAACGTTATGGCCAGATGCTATCAAATAAAAATGAGGATGGCAGGTAATAAGTGGATAATACATGGCAGGTAATAAAAGGATATAATGAGGATGGCAGGTATTACGGAATAATTGATCACAAATAATTTAAACTCTCAGAAGTTTAGGAACATCTACAGCAAAAGAAGATAATACATGGCAGCCAACAAATGGAACAGAACACATCTTACCACTGGAAAAATGACTGACTAAACAGGCTCAAAAGTGTTTGAAACATACCATGCAACAGACATCCAACTGGATGGCAGCAAATCACAGCTTCTGAATGTCTTTAGAGCCGGAAATCTATCCGCAAGAACTGATACCTGGAAAGAATGCAGAATAAGATTCTATACACTGGAAGTCCGTAACATGCTTTGAGTTCTCAAAGAAACAAAACTTACCTTGTCTGTTAAAGGCTCTCTGCCATACGGAGGATCCCGCTCCAGATGCTCAAATATAGGAAAACTTGCAGATACAAAAGCATCGCCGTCCTCACTTTGTAAGACACCATTTTGAGCAGCATCAGTTTCACTGCTACTCTCACTGCTAAAATCCGTAGATTCCCCGTCACTTTCATCCAGAGGATGCCTTAAGCGAGAAAATTAAGTATAAGAAGTTATGCGCTAGCAAAGGTTTCGCCCAAACAAAAAACACATTCTAAACTAGCAATACTTTGTTTCGAACCTATTCTCAAGACTTCTCTTATTCGTCTACTTTTGTTTCTTATTTTCTTTTATATGTACAGAACATAGTTAAGGTTAACTTGCACACCAACCCTAGCTCATAGAAATGGCAAGCACTAAGTTACAAAGTCAAGCTCAACATCTGTACAGGTTGATAAAGGAGAAACTTCTGAAATTACACAAGCTAAACAGGATTTCACCACGAAAGTAGCTTAGACTTTAGCAAAGCAGTAGAATTTTCCTTTAAACATCTCTGGAAAAGTAGTAGAAACAAACGGAAATCTCTCCTCTACCCTCAGTTTTGCCAAACAGTATCCGTATGTATAAACTGGGACAGATTTTATTACACTAACATTTTAGGTAAGAGCAAGTATTATATAATACGTACTAATTTTAGTATACTTAAGTGCATTCCTCATAATTTTAATTGTTACCATATATGAACAATCCTCAAGCACAAACAAAACAGATCATACCAAAAAAAATGAGACAAATGAATCTGCTAGACAGATTGACCTATGGACTGTTTATATATTCCAAAAGAGAGATTTTCCTAGAAGTTATAACTTTCATAGCGCATATAAAGTTGTTACCTGGTACTTGCAACAGGTCTAGATGGATCAGCATACAGCTGGATAGCAGAGAGATATGGCACATAATATTGTATCACGGAGTCACCGCCATTTAACACCAGGGGAACACCAGCCCCATAAGCACTCCACTCCCTGAAAGACTCCCAGAGATCATCAAGGCAGAAGTAAGGAGATGAATCCATGGCATCTCCACTCCTCCGCATCCTCAGGCTTGTCTGCAGCAGAACAAAACCAATATAGCTTAATCGTAGAACAGAAGCAATATGATTCAATAACCAAAAATGGTCTAGCTACTGGAAAACAAAATCCATTTGCGCAGACAGAACACGTGCAAATATCACTACATGATTTAAGCCTTCAGAGAAACTAATGATTTGTAGATGGCAATTGGCACAGATACATATTGCATGGATACGCAGATTGCAAGCAAAATCAGAGTACCTGAATAGTTACTATATCTAAGTTACATCAAGCGCAATTAGCGGAAAATCAAAAGCTCCAAAGAGACTAACTGTGTCAATTTCATTCGCTAACACTAGGAAAGTAGTGCTTAAATATAGACTAAACCAACCAATATTGGCTGAATAAGCATTCCCTCAAGACAAATTTCTTCTAGGAAACACATTCTAGCAATCATCAGTTGGGGGCCATGGTTAAGAAAAGTACACATGAACTGCCACTAGGACCATGCTGGAATTGAACAACAGCTGCTGCTCACCATCCACAACTACTACCATTAAGAACTTTCAATGGCCTGGAACAACCAATAAATTCAAGCGAAATGCAGTCAGTCTGGAGTAAACTATGAAATGCGGCCTCGACATATTCATCCAGAATCCTTCACTTTCCTTTGGAAAATGACGCATCGACCATCTGAATAGACCTATGTCGGTGAACATAACCAACCTAGACCAGAACAATCTACACTTTATTATGTAGTCGTCACGTTTTAGCAGCTTACTAAATATATATGAATCTAAAAAACTAAGTCCCTCCCGACCCTGCGCCCCACATATATGTAATCCAATCTACAACAGCACGCTTAGGCATGGAAGGATGGATACCTCGGGCGTGTTCCGGACGGGCACGGAGGGCGTGGTGGAGGCGAGGAACCTGTCCAGATTCCCGGCCTCCTCCTCCTCCTCCGCGGCAGGCGCGGAGGACACGACATTCACCTCGGCCGCCGTGGAGGCGAGCGAGGGCTTGGAGGAGGTGGAGGAGGAGTCGTCGGAATCCGCCCGGCCGTCGGCGTCGAGGGACGCGGAGACGGCCGCCGCCGCGGCCGTCTTCCGCCTGGGGGAGGGGGACGGGGAGAGGGAGGGGGAGGTCGGGGGGCGGCGGCTCTGCAGGCCCTGCTGCTGGTGCTGCTGGGTCTGGCGGCGGTGGGGCGGGTAGTAAAAGCGGTCGCCTTTGAGGTGGCTGCGGGAGGAGGCGGCGGCGGCGCCGGAGGAGCCTGCCATGGTCGCGGCGGCGAGGCGGGGGTAGGGTTTGGGGGCGACGGGGTGGGGGATTCGGTTCGGGGCGGGCGAATTGGGATGCTTAGGGTTAGGGTTTTGCTGGCCCTTTTAGCCCTCTCTCTCGCTCGCTCGCTCCCTCGCTGCCTTTGTTTTTCAGACGGGGGTTTGGATCTGAAGACTGGAGAGGAGGACGAGGGCAAAGTACAGCGGCAGGCAGGCAGGCAGGCAGGCAGTTCCTCCTCGCGGTGGCAGGCTGAGGAGTTTGTGTGGTGTTTTGTATCTTTTCTTCATGTTGTATATCGTGTTTTAGTTTTCACGTGAAATCAGAGAGATCTTGGGGGGGGGGGGGGGGGGGGGGGGGGGTGGGGAGCGATAATACCGGTTCGTCTCCCGCAGATGTGCGATGGCCTCGTATGATGCCTACTTTAGGCATCTGTTGATGCTGTTGCGAGTCATGATACAGCTTCGGGGGGCGACATGGTGGGACCCACGGGGGACTTGAACCGACTCACGTGCAATAGGGTTATGCCGGGGGGAGGGGTGTGTGGCGGTTGTGCGTAGTTGAGCGGTATCTGCTGTGGGTTGAAGGTGGCGAAATCGGGGAGACCCTAGGGGGGAAGCGATAATACCGGTTCATCTCGCGCGGACGTGCGACGGCCTCAATATGATGACTATTTAAGGCATGTATGGTAGTTGCTATGAGTTATGATACCGCTTCGGGGTGGGGGCGACGTGGTGGAACCCACGGGCGTCTTAAACCGACTCGCGTGCAATAGGGTTGCGCCCGTGGGGGCGGGGCGGGGGGAGGTGCTTTGTCACATTTTTTATGTAGTGTTTAGTTTTCGCACGAAATCAGGGAGATCTTAGGGGAGGGGAGGAAGAATGTTGGTTTACCCTCCGCGGACGTGCGACGACCTCGGGATGATGACTATTGAGGGCATATATTGAAACTGCTACGGATTATGATACCGCTTCAAGGGGTGACATGGTGGAACCCACAGGCACCTTAAATCGACTCACGTGCGATAGGGTTGCACCCGGGGGAGCAGGGTACGTGGTGCTTGTGCATAGTTGGGTGGTATCTACTATGGATTAAAGTCGGTACAAAAAAGTTGGTGCCGCAGCAAGCCATCTTAATGACGGTGACAACAAGCATGGCGATTGCAATAATTTGGATGACATGTATGTTGGTGGGATGTGTGTAGAGTGAGACAGGGGCACACGGGGAGTTGATGGGAAGTGGTGTGTAACCATGGTATGAAGGAAATATCACTGCTCACCGCTTGTCTTCGTGGCATGTGACTTACCTATAGAGGTATGTCTATTTTAATATAACGATTCGTCCCCTAACCTAAGGCGGTTAGGGCAAACTCTCCCCTCCATGCTTCACCAGCGAGCATGTGGATTCGCCTCTTCTCTGCATGCTGCTCCAGCGGCCGATGGCGGGAGGGGAATCCCGGTGCCTCCACTCCGATTAGTGGTTTAGGTTAGAGTATTTAGTCCTCGCAGGTGTCTTCCGGGCTCCAATCTTCCACGAGTTTGTCCGTCTGGACGTAGTCGACGGAGCTCCGATGTAGATTCTTGTTGTTTACTTGGGGTGGTGAGGTTAGGGTTTCTCGTCATGTGGCGAGATTTGGTGTGAGGGGCTTCAGATCTATGCAAGGGTTCAAGAGCGACGAATGTGAATCCATGGTGCTGGTCCTTAGGGGCACGTGCACGAAAACTTCCCAACTATCGTCGACAAGGTCAAGCCAACTTCGGTAGGAGAGCGGCCACAACGACGCGTGGACGGCTCATTCCGGTGGCAGAAATGGTCGTTTGGTGGTCTCCGAATCTCAATGTAATTTTTATTATGTTTGAGATATTTTGCACTTTCAGTGAACTTTTGCAATAGATCTGATCTTTTCGCAAAAAGAGCTTATCCAAAGTTAAAGAAACTCTAGCAGATGCCATATAAATCCGTCCCACAAAATCGTTATATAGATTGCTCTAAAACGATTTTGCGGGAAGTTGTGCCCGACGCGGAACATATCTTGCAAAAGCGTACCCGAATTTTCAAAATTTAAGATAAGTTGCGTTCTCGCTACATAGTTCGTCGAGAACACACCGGTTGGCCCGTCATTCCATTCCCACCACCGATGTTCTGCATAGGAGGAAC
This sequence comes from Triticum aestivum, assembly GCF_018294505.1. Taxonomy (NCBI): domain Eukaryota; kingdom Viridiplantae; phylum Streptophyta; class Magnoliopsida; order Poales; family Poaceae; genus Triticum; species Triticum aestivum. Next base: position 637,377,442 of record NC_057803.1, read on the forward strand.
ATGGCACAAGTTAAAACTTGCCCTCTGTGCGGGAAGGAAGACTCTTGGAGACATGGTCTTTTGTCATTCACAATGGCCCGCTACACCTGGGTGCTATCAGATGCAAAGTTGGTAACAACAATCATAGCAAATATCAAACCCAGCGCAAAGAACTGGTCGTTTGAACTTCATGATTCGCTGAACCTAGACAATTTCATCGAACTAATCGTGAACCTTTGGTCTATATGGTACGCAAGACGCAAGGCAATTCACGAAGCAGTCTTTTAGAGTCCACATCAAACCATTTCGTTCATCAATTCTTATCTCAATGAGTTAGACCATCCAGGTAAATATGCACCTCGCCCGACAGTGGCACATACAGAAAGTAGCCAAAGGTGGATTCCATCACCGACCAACATCATAAAGCGATCAGGTGGTGCTAGAACTGTCGCCTGCAGAGAATCACAGGCTCTAGCAGAGGACCTAAATGTTCATAATCTACTAGTGGCTTCAGATTGTGAGGTGATTGTCAATGATAACAAGCAAGGGACAGGAGATCCTCACCCTGCCATCATTCTGAAATATTAGACCACGTTTGTCGGTGTCAAAACCGGCGGATCTCGGGTAGGGGGTCCCGAACTGTGCGTCTAAGGCGGATGGTAACAGGAGGCAGGGGACACAATATTTTACCCAGGTTCGGGCCCTCTTGATGGAGGTAAAACCCTACGTCATGCTTGATTAACATTGATGATATGGGTAGTACAACAGTAGATCTACCACGAGATCAGAGAGACTAAACCCTAGAAGCTAGCCTATGGTATGATTGTATGTTGTCCTACGGACTAAAACCCTCCGGTTTATATAGACACCGGAGAAGTTAGGATTACACAAGGTCGGTTACAAAGGAGGAGATATACATATCCATATTGTCTAGCTTGCCTTCCATGCCAAGTAGAGTCCCATCCGGACACGAGACGAAGTCTTCAATCTTGTATCCTCATAGTCTAACAGTCCGGCCAATGGATATAGTCCGGCTGTCTGGAGACCCCCTAATCCAGGACTCCCTCAGTAGCCCCTGAACCAGGCTTTCAATGACGATGAGTCCGGCGCGCAGTGTTGTCTTCGGCATTGCAAGGCGGGTTCCTCCTGCGAATACACCACGGAAGAATTTGAATATAAGGATAGTGTCCGACCCTGCAAAATAAGTTCCACATACCACCGTAGAGAGAATAATATTTCCACAAATCCAATTTGCTAACTTGTTTTGGCAACACGATATTATGTCACGGCCCGGTGATTATTCGAACCGTTTCCTTTAACTAGCCCTGCACATAACGCGAGGCAGTTTTTTGACACGTCTTGTCAAAGTAGAGATCGTGTCCCCTTATCACGGGATTCTCATCAATACGGGTGTGGGTAACCCAACCGCGCCATCGATTACGGTGCTTGGGGTACAAGCGAGTTTTACCAGGCTAGTGGGGACGCATAGTTTCGTCCGCCCATATAAAGGGATAAGGATTTACCTTTTCATCCACGCCTTCTTCCTCCTTTGCTCGTCCATCTTCGCATACTCGAGCTCCAGCGCCCAAGTTCGCATTTCCCACCTCGACCTTCTCCAACCATGTCCGGAGCGGGGGGCAGGTGGATGGTCTCCTCCGTCACGGAGGGACACGTCAAGAAGCTGAGGAGAGTCGGATACTTGCCCGACGACATCGCGCACCGGCTCCCAGAAGAGGGGCAGCTCATCTCCATCCCCAGGCCCCATGAGAGGGTAGTGTTCCTTACCCATTTCCTTCGCGGACTGGGATTTCCTCTCCACCATTTGTCCGGGGGCTCATGTTCTACTACGGCCTGGATTTCCATGATTTGGCCCCGAACTTCATCCTCAACATCTCGGCGTTCATCTCATGTGCGAGGCCTTCCTCCGCATCAAGCCCCACTTCGGCTTATGGCTGAAGACGTTTAACGTCAAGCCGAAGGTAGTGAGCGGCCGCCAGGCGGAGTGCGGAGGCGCCATGGTGGGCAAGATGCCCAACGTCACATGGCCCGAGGGCTCCTTTGCGGAGACCATAAAGGGGTGGCAGTCGGGGTGGTTCTACATCACCGAGCCGCATGACCCTACATGGGTGGCGGCCCCCGAGTTCCGATATGGCTTCCCCACACGGCTCACCTCCTGGCAAGAGAAGGGCCTGTCATGGGGTAGTTCGGGAGAGCTGACCGGACTCCAAACATGTATTCAAAACATGGTCAACAAGAATCTCAAACTTGTCAACATAGTCCAGGTCATGCTCAACCGCCGGATCCTCCCGTGCCAGCAACGGGCCTTCAACTTGTGGGAGTTCGACCCGGCGCAGCACCGAACTCTGAACAGGCTCTTTGACACAACTCACGAAGATGCCTAGAGGGTGCTGTTCAAGAGCGCCGATGTCCCCTCTCCCACTACTGAGGATCGCGGATTCAGCACGAAGCTCCAAGCCAGCGCGGTAAGCTGCTTTACCTTTTACAGGATACTTGTTTTTCATAGCTTGACTCCGTGCGGGATCTAAACTCTCATACCTTTGACAGGACTGGCAGGAGACGGCCGGACGGATCGACTGTCAGGCTCCTTTGCCCGAAGGCCCAGCAGACGCCCTTTTGGCGAAGATGCTGACTCCGGCTCCTTATACGGTGACGGAGAAGACCAAGAAGGCCAAGGGAACCCGAAAGAGTTCCCGGCGCCAGGCGTCATCGGACTCACCGTCCGAGGACTCTACGGTGCAATCCTCCCCCGAAGACGAGAAGGCGGAAGAAAATGCTCCCCCTCCATACGGGGGAGACAAGAAAAGGAAGGCCGCCCCAACTGGGGAGGCCAAAGGGTCCAAGAAGGGAAGGAATCTCCTTCCGGACTGCTCTACCACCGCCGCCAACGGCGAGGACGAGTGGCTGCCCAGGGTCAAGCCCCTGGGGAAGTCATAAGTATTCGGATACCAGAGTCACTCATAGCACCCCTTTTTTGCACTACTTTACCTAACGGCGAATGTGATAATGCAGGCCGCCCCGAGCCTGTATCGATGTATCATCGGGCGGCTCCCTGGGCTCGTCGGATATGGATAGCGATCCAGTTCCGACCGCTACCTCCCCCATCCTGCGGACGACGCCGAGGTGCTGTCTCAAGAGGCACCGGGTCGAGGGGAGACAGTCCCGGAGGCACCTCAAGACGGCCTCCCGGACTCCGGGAGCATAGGGGACAAAGCCCCTGAGGGCTCCGAGTTCGGCCCTCAGCCGAACACTATGCCGGAACCTCTCGTGGTTCCGGACTCGGGCAGACGGCCTCCTTCTAAGAGGGGCAAGACGCCTGCGCCGGTGACCTCTGTCATCCAGAGGCGCCGGACAATCTGCTGGAAGTGCTTCGCAGTTCTTCCATCGACGAGGAGCACCGCACTATTATGAGTGCGGTGATCCAGAAGGTTCAGTCCGCTAAGAGCGGATTGACTGAAGCATGTGCCAGCCTTCTAACAGGCTTTGAGGTAAGTGTTTAAAGTATAAGGAAAATATTACCGCATAGACGGTAGCCCCTGATGCTCTGTTCGGTGTTCACAAAGAAAAGCCGAATAGAGGATCAAACAATATCGCAGGAGTCTAATAAAAGTATGTCAATATGCATATGCAGGCTTCGTTGCTGGCGGCCGCCGCACTAACTGCGGAGGTCGCCGTACTAAAGCAGGACCTTAAAGGGTCCCAGGACGAGCTCGGCCTTACCAAGAGGCAGCTCGAGGAGAATAAAGGTAAGTAGTACCTAGTCTATGTATATGTATAAAAATAATGCGATTGCAAAATGACAGGATCATCATGAATTTGCCAGGGGCCACGACCGAAGTGGCGACCCTAAAGCAAGCGTTGTCCGAGGCCGAAAATAAAGCGGCCAGGGAGCGCACCGAGCGGGAAAAACAAGAGGCTCGGGTGGGCGAGGTGCAGCAAGAGCTCCAGCCTCTCGTGACGAAGCACGAGGCGTTGGAGCTTGACTTGAAGACGCGGAAGTCTGAGCTTGCCGCGGCCCTCGAGAGTGCAAAGAGTGCCAAGGCCGAAGCCCAAAAGGCCCTCTAGGAGATCGACGCGATGAAGAAGATAGCGGCGGGTAAGGCATTCTATATGCAAAGCAAGCATGTAAAAGTAAATTACCGATTACTTACCCGAATTCAGAGCTCTCCAGGAGCATTCGCAGATTTACCCCGCAGTGTGGCGGATGCCTCAAAGTTTTACTGGGCCGAGGATGGCAGCTCAACGTAGAAGTTGTTCTGGGCCCAGTATACTGGGACCGAACACCCAGTATGTGTGAGCGACCAGCTAAAGTAGCTGGTCAAACTGCACAAGGCGGCCGAACAGGCCATGAAGGGCTTTATAGTCCGGCTGTGGCCTGGCGACGCCCTTCTGAATAGCTACTTCGGCCTGGTGAGGCGTCTTGTGGATGCCTGTCCACGGTTGGAGGTCGTCAAGCGATCCGTCTGCATTGAAGGTGCACGCCGGGCTTTCGCCCGTGTGAAATTGCAATGGGTCAAGCTAGACATCGTGAAGCTGATCAAGGAAGAGCCGTCGGAGGGCAAGGAGCATCGCCACCCCGAGATGCATTACGAGGGTGTTCTGCCGGGTGCCCGTCTCATAGCGGAAGAGTGCACAAAAGATGTAATATTTGAGTAAAATTTGCTCGTGTGATCCTGTATTTATGACAACTTGTTTCATATGCGCTAGGCAACGCTTGTTTGAATTTAAAATATTACCTTTTGTTTGGTTGTTTATCCAATCTGAGAGATGGCTAGTCCTCGGCTTCTGCCCCCATCCCACAAGTGCTGGGGTGTTCGGGATAAACCTGAGCACTCTTGTTCCCATTTTTTGGTCCTTCGAGGGAGGTGCTCAGCACAACAAATAAGGCAACCGGACTAATAATGCTTTATCACTCTCACTTAGCCATAGAATTCTATAATTTTAAATTTCGGCGAAGCCCCTGGTATTCGGAAGACCAAATTCGGGGCACGATACACGCCTTTAAGCCGGACAGGGCCGGCCCCTCGCTCTAAGCGGCATAAGTCTTTAGGGACTCGAAACCTCGCCGAACAGCGACCAGTCTCTCGCCTTATCATGACAGTCAGTTTTAGCTTTCTCTACTGAGGTGCTCAGCCCAGCAGAACCGGGGCACAATCGCAGTAGTTCTCCTAGCGCTACCTTAGCCGATAGAGCGGAACGTAAGGTACCAAAACATAGGAGCTGGGCAAACCCAACATTTGACCAAAGACATGATTCGGAGCTGATGCATATAATACTATAAGTTCGGGGTGCCGCACTTGTGAAAGTGTTCGGACTTCTCACACCATATTGTGGGTACTTAAGCCCCTGGCGCATCGGCCGTACCAAAGTGTACGGTTGCAAGGCGTCATTAATGAACACACACACACACACACATATATATATATATATAACATGAATGCAATAATAGTCGTAATGGTATGCATTGTTTATTCAAAAAGGTGCGTTAAAGCAGAATGATACAAGTAGTGCGATAAGCGAAGAGTAGGACTATGTCCATTCCAAGGGCAAGCTGATGAATAGCATTAAATCAAATATTTCGCTTGTTACTGTAATCTGTTGGGGAACGTAGTAATTTCAAAAAAATTCCTACGCACACGCAAGATCATGTGATGCATAGCAACGAGGGGGAGAGTATTGTCTACGTACCCAACGCAGACCGACTGCGGAAGCGATGACACGACGTAGAGGAAGTAGTCGTACGTCTTCACGATCCAACCGATCAAGCATCGAAACTACGGCACCTCCGAGTTCGAGCACACGTTCAGCTCGATGACGATCCCCGGACTCCGATCCAGCAAAGTGTCGGGGAAGAGTTCCGTCAGCACGACGGCGTGGTGACGATCTTGATGAACTACAGCAGCAGGGCTTCGCCTAAACTCCGCTACAGTATTATCGAGGAATATGGTGGCAGGGGGCACCGCACACGGCTAAGGAATAGATCACGTGGATCAACTTGTGTCAACTTGTGTGTCTTTGGGGTGCCTCTACCTCAGTATATAAAGGAGCCAAGGGGGGAGGGTGCGCCGGCCAAGAGAGAGAGGCGCAGGAGGAGTCCTACTCCTACCGGGAGTAGGACTCCCCCCCCAATCCTATTCCAACTAGGATTCCCAAGGGGGAAAGAGGGAGAGGGGTGGCCGGCCACCTCTCCTAGTCCTAATAGGACTAGGGGAAGGGGGGAGGCGCGCAGCCCCCTTGGGCTGCCCCTTTCTCCTTTCCACTAAGGCCCATGAAGGCCCATATGGCTCCCGGGGGGTTCCGGTAACCTCCCGGTAACCCGGTAAAATCCCGATTTCACCCGGAACACTTCCGATGTCCAAACATAGGCTTCCAATATATCAATCTTTACGTCTCGACCATTTCGAGACTCCTCGTCATGTCCGTGATCACATCCGGGACTCCGAACAACCTTCGGTACATCAAAATGCATAAACTCATAATATAACTGTCATCGTAACCTTAAGCGTGCGGACCCTACGGGTTCGAGAACAATGTAGACATGACCGAGACACGTCTCCGGTCAATAACCAATAGCGGGACCTGGATGCCCATATTGGCTCCTACATATTCTACGAAGATCTTTATCGGTCAGACCGCATAACAACATACGTTGTTCCCTTTGTCATCGGTATGTTACTTGCCCGAGATTCGATCGTCGGTATCCAATACCTAGTTCAATCTCGTTACCGGCAAGTCTCTTTACTCGTTCCGTAATACATCATCTCACAACTAACATATTAGTTGTAATGCTTGCAAGGCTTATGTGATGTGTATTACCGAGAGGGCCCAGAGATACCTCTCCGACAATCGGAGTGACAAATCCTAATCTCGAAATACGCCAACCCAACATCGACCATTGGAGACACCTGTAGTACTCCTTTATAATCACCCAGTTACGTTGTGACGTTTGGTAGTACCCAAAGTGTTCCTCCGGTAAACGGGAGTTGCATAATCTCATAGTCATAGGAACATGTATAAGTCATGAAGAAAGCAATAGCAGCATACTAAACGATCGGGTGCTAAGCTAATGGAATGGGTCATGTCAATCAGATCATTCTACTAATGATGTGACCTCGTTAATCAAATAACAACTCATTGTTCATGGTTAGGAAACATAACCATCTTTGATTAACGAGCTAGTCAAGTAGAGGCATACTAGTGACACTTTGTTTGTCTATGTATTCACACATGTATTATGTTTCCGGTAAATACAATTCTAGCATGAATAATAAACATTTATCATGAAATAAGGAAATAAATAATAACTTTATTATTGCCTCTAGGGCATATTTCCTTCAGTCTCCCACTTGCACTAGAGTCAATAATCTAGTTCACATCGTCATGTGATTTAACACTAATATTCATATCTGTATATGATTAACACCCATAGTTCACATCATCATGTGACCAACACCCAAAGGGTTTACTAGAGTCAATAATCTAGTTCACATTGCTATGTGATTAACATCCAAAGAGTACTAAGGTGTGATCATGTTTTGCTCGTGAGAGAAGCTTAGTCAACGGGTCTGTCATATTCAGAGCCGTATATATTTTGCAAATATTCTATGTCTACAATGCTCTGTACGGAACTACTCTAGCTAATCGCTCCCACTTTCAATATGTATCCAGATTGAGACTTAGAGTCATCTGGATCAGTGTAAAAGTTTGCACTGATGTAACTTTTACAACAAACTCTTTTATCACCTCCATAATCGAGAAACATCTCCTTAGTCCTTACCAAGGATATTCTTGACCAATGTCCAGTGATCTACTCCTAGATCACTATTGTACTCCCTTGCCAAATACAGAGCAAGGTATACAATAGGTCTGGAACATAGCATAGCATACTTTATAGAACCTATGACTGAGGCATAGGGAATGACTTTTCATTCTCTTTCTATTTTCTGCTGTGGTCGGGATTTGAGTCTTACTCAATTTCATACCTTTGCAACACAGGCAAGAACTCTTTCTTTAACTGTTCCATTTTGAACTATTTCAAAATCTTGCTGTACTCATTGAAAATCTTATCAAGCGTCTTGATCTATCTCAATAGATCTTGATGCTCAATATATAAGTAGCTTTTACTGAGGTCTTTTCTTTTTAAAAACTCCTTTAAAACACTCCTTTATGCTTTGCAGAAAAATTCTACATCATTTCTGATCAACAATATGTCACTCACATATACTAATCAGAAAGGCTGTAGTGCTCCCACTCACTTTATTGTAAATACAGGCTTCATCGTAAGTCCATATAAAACTATATGCTTTGATCAACTTATCAAAGCATATATTCCAACTCCGAGATGCTTGCACCAGTCCATTGATGGATCGCTGGAGCTTGCACATTTTGTTAGCACCTTTAGGATTGACAAAACCTTCTGGTTGCATCATATACAACTCTTCTTTAATAAATCCATTAAGGAATGCAGTTTTGACATCCATTTGCCAGATTTCATAAAATGTGGCAATTGCTAACATGATTCAGATAGACTTAAGCATCGATACGAGTGAGAAAACCTCATTGTATTCAACACCTTGAACTTGTTGAAAAACTTTTGCAACAAGTCGAGCTTGGTAGATAGTAACACTACTATCAGTGTCCGTCTTCCTCTTGAAGATCCATTTATTTAGCATGGCTTTGCTGATCATCGGGCAAGTCAACCAAAGTCCAAACTTTGTTCTCATACATGGATCCCATCTCAGATTTCATGGCTTCAAGCCACTTTGCGGAATCTGGGCTCACCATCGCTTCTTCATAGTTCGTAGGTTCATCATGATCTAGTAGCATGACTTCCAGAAAAGGATTACCGTACCACTCTGGCGCGGATCTTACTCTGGTTGATCTACGAGGTTCAGTAGTATCTTGATCTGAAGTTTCATGATCATTATCATTGGCTTCCTCACTAACTGGTGTAGGTGTCACTGAAACAGTTTTCTGTGATGAACTACTTTCCAGTAAGGGAGCAGGTACAGTTACCTCGTCAAGTTCCACTTTCCTCCCACTCACTTCTTTCGAGAGAAACTCCTTCTCCAGAAGTTTCCGAATTTAGCAACAAAAGTCTTGCCTTCGGATCTGTGATAGAAGGTGTATCCAATAGTTTCCTTTGGATATCCTATGAAGACGCACTTCTCCGATTTGAGTTTGAGCTTATTAGGATGAAACTTTTTCATATAAGCATCGCAACCCCAAATTTAAGAAACGACATCTTAGGTTTCTTGCCAAACCATAGTTCACACGGTGTCGTCTCAACGGATTTAGATGGTGCCCTATTTAACGTGAATGCATCTGTCTCTAATGCATAACCCCAAAACGATAGTGGTAGATCGGTAAGACACATCATAGATCGTACCATATCTAATAAAGTACGGTTATGACGTTCGGACACACCATTACATTGTGGTGTTCTAGGTGGCATGAGTAGTGAAACTATTTCACATTGTTTTTAACTGAAGGCCAAACTCGTAACTCAAATACTCTTCTCTACGATCAGATCGTAGAAACTTTATTTTCTTGTTACGATGATTTTTCACTTCACTCTGAAATTCTTTGAACTTTTCAAATGTTTCAGACTTATGTTTCATCAAGTAGATATACTCATATCTGCTCAAATCATCTGTGAAGATCAGAAAATAATGATACCTGTCGCGAGCCTCAATATTCATCGGACCACATACATCAGTATGTATGATTTTCAACAAATCTATTGCTCGCTCCATTGTTCCGAAGAACAGAGTCTTAGTCATCTTGCCCATGAGGCATGGTTCGCAAGCATCAACTGATTCATAATCAAGTGATTCCAAAAGCCCATCAGTATGGAGTTTCTTCATGCGCTTTACACCAATATGACCTAAACGGCAGTGCTACAAACAAGTTGCACTTATCATTATTAACTTTGCATCTTTTGGTTTCAATATTATGATTATGTGTATCACTACGATCGAGATCCAACGAACTATTTTCATTGGGTGTGTAACCATATAAGGTTTCATTCATGTAAACAGAACAACAATTTATTCTCTTACTTAAATGAATAACCGTATTACAATAAACATGATCAAATCATATTCATGCTCAACGCAAACACCAAATAACACTTATTCAGGTTCAACACTAATCCCGAAAGTATAGGGAGTGTGCGACGATGATCATATCAATCTTGGAACCACTTCCAACACACATCGTCACTTCACCCTTAACTAGTCTCTGTTTATTCTGCAACTCCCGTTTCGAGTTACTAATCTTAGCAACTGAACTAGTATCAAATACTGAGGGGTTGCTATAAACACTAGTAAAGTACACATCAATAACATGTATATCAAATATACTTATGTTCACTTTGCCATCCTTCTTTCCGCCAATCACTTGGGGTAGATCCGCTTCCAGTGACCAGTCCCTTTGCAGTAGAAGCACTTAGTCTCAGGCTTAGGACCAGACTTGGGCTTCTTCACTTGAGCAGCAACTTGCTTGCTGTTCTTCTTGAAGTTCCCCTTCTTCCCTTTGCCCTTTTCTTGAAACTAGTGGTCTTGTCAATCATCAACACTTGATGCTCTTTCTTGATTTCTACCTTTCGTCGATTTCAATATCACGAAGAGCTCGGGAATCGTTTTCGTCATCCCTTGCATACTATAGTTCATCACGAAGTTCTAGTAACTTGGTGATGGTGACTAGAGAATTCTGTCAATCACTATCTTATCTGGAAGATTAACTCCCACTTGATTCAAGCGATTGAAGTACCCAGACAATCTGAGCACATGCTCACTAGTTGAGCGATTCTCCTCCATCTTTTAGCTATAGAACTTGTTGGAGACTTCATATCTCTCAACTCGGGTATTTGCTTGAAATATTAACTTCAACTACTGGAACATCTCATATGGTCCATGATGTTCAAAACATCTTTGAAGTCCCGATTCTAAGCCATAAAGCATGGTGCACATAACTATCAAGTAGTCATCATATTGAGCTAGCCAAACGTTCATAACGTCTGCATCTGCTCCTGCAATAGGTCTGTCACCTAGCGGTGCATTAAGGACATAATTCTTCTGTGCAGCAATGAGGATAAACCTCAGATCACGGATCAAATCCGCATCATTGCTACTAACATTTTCAACACAATTTTCTCTAGGAACATATCAAAATAAACATATGAAAGCAACAACGCAAGCTATTGATCTTACAACATAATTTGCAAAATACTACCAGGACTAAGTTCATGATAAATTTAAGTTCAATTAATCATATTACTTAAGAACTCCCACTTAGACAGACATCCCTCTAATCCTCTAAGTGATCACGTGATCCAAATCAACTAAACCATGACCGATCATCACGTGAGATGGAGTAGTTTTCATGGTGAACATCGTTATGTTGATCATATCTACTATATGATTCACGCTCGACCTTTCGGTCTCCGTGTTCCGAGGCCATATCTGCATATGCTAGGCTCGTCAAGTTTAACCTGAGTATTCTGCGTGTGCAAAACTGGCTTGCACCCGTTGTAGATGGACGTAGAGCTTATCACACCCGATCATCACGTGGTGTCTGGGCACGACGAACTTTGGCAACGGTGCATACTCAGGGAGAACACTTCTTGATAATTTAGTGAGAGATCATCTTATAATGCTACCGTCAATCAAAGCAAGATAAGATGCATAAAAAGATAAACATCACATGCAATCAATATAAGTGATATGATATGGCCATCATCATCTTGTGCTTGTGATCTCCATCTCCGAAGCACCGTCATGATCACCATCGTCACCGGCGCGACACCTTGATCTCCATCGTAGCATCGTTGTCGTCTCGCCAATCTTATGCTTCCACGACTATCACTACCGTTTAGTAATAAAGTAAAGCATTACATCGCGATTGCATTGCATACAATAAAGCGACAACCATATGGCTCCTGCCAGTTGCCGATAACTCGGTTACAAAACATGATCATCTCATACAATAAAATTCAGCATCATGCCTTGACCATATCACATCACAACATGCCCTGCAAAAACAAGTTAGACGTCCTCTACTTTGTTGTTGCATGTTTTACGTGGCTGCTACGGGCTTAAGTAAGAACCAATCTCACCTACGCATCAAAACCACAACGATAGTTTGTCAAATAGACTCCGTTTTAACCTTCGCAAGGACCGGGCGTAGCCATACTTGGTTCAACTAAAGTTGGAGAGGCAGTCGCCCGCAAGCCATCTCTGTGCAAAGCACGTCGAGGGAACCGGTCTCGCGTAAGCGTACGCGTAAGGTTGGTCCGGGTCGTCTCGTCCAACAATACCGCCGAACCAAAGTATGACATGCTGGTAGGCAGTATGACTTGTATCGTCCACAACTCACTTGTGTTCTACTCGTGCATATAACATCAACATAAATAACCTAGGCTCTGATACCACTGTTGGGTTCGTAGTAATTTCAAAAAATTTCCTACGCACACGCAAGATCATGTGATGCATAGCAACGAGGGGGAGAGTATTGTCTACGTACCCAACGCAGACCGACTGCGGAAGCGATGACACGACGTAGAGGAAGTAGTCGTACGTCTTCACGATCCAACCGATCAAGCACCGAAACTACGGCACCTCCGAGTTCGAGCACACGTTCAGCTCGATGACGATCCCCGGACTCCGATCCAGCAAAGTGTCGGGGAAGAGTTCCGTCAGCACGACGGCGTGGTGACGATCTTGATGAACTACAGCAGCAGGGCTTCGCCTAAACTCCGCTACAGTATTATCGAGGAATATGGTGGCAGGGGGCACCGCACACGGCTAAGGAATAGATCACGTGGATCAACTTGTGTCAACTTGTGTGTCTTTGGGGTGCCTCTACCTCAGGATATAAAGGAGCCAAGGGGGGAGGGTGCGCCGGCCAAGAGAGAGAGGCGCAGGAGGAGTCCTACTCCTACCGGGAGTAGGACTCCCCCCCCAATCCTATTCCAACTAGGATTCCCAAGGGGGAAAGAGGGAGAGGGGTGGCCGGCCACCTCTCCTAGTCCTAATAGGACTAGGGGAAGGGGGGAGGCGCGCAGCCCCCTTGGGCTGCCCCTTTCTCCTTTCCACTAAGGCCCATGAAGGCCCATATGGCTCCCGGGGGGTTCCGGTAACCTCCCGGTAACCCGGTAAAATCCCGATTTCACCCGGAACACTTCCGATGTCCAAACATAGGCTTCCAATATATCAATCTTTACGTCTCGACCATTTCGAGACTCCTCGTCATGTCCGTGATCACATCCGGGACTCCGAACAACCTTCGGTACATCAAAATGCATAAACTCATAATATAACTGTCATCGTAACCTTAAGCGTGCGGACCCTACGGGTTCGAGAACAATGTAGACATGACCGAGACACGTCTCCGGTCAATAACCAATAGCGGGACCTGGATGCCCATATTGGCTCCTACATATTCTACGAAGATCTTTATCGGTCAGACCGCATAACAACATACGTTGTTCCCTTTGTCATCGGTATGTTACTTGCCCGAGATTCGATCGTCGGTATCCAATACCTAGTTCAATCTCGTTACCGGCAAGTCTCTTTACTCGTTCCGTAATACATCATCTCACAACTAACATATTAGTTGTAATGCTTGCAAGGCTTATGTGATGTGTATTACCGAGAGGGCCCAGAGATACCTCTCCGACAATCGGAGTGACAAATCCTAATCTCGAAATACGCCAACCCAACATCGACCATTGGAGACACCTGTAGTACTCCTTTATAATCACCCAGTTACGTTGTGACGTTTGGTAGTACCCAAAGTGTTCCTCCGGTAAACGGGAGTTGCATAATCTCATAGTCATAGGAACATGTATAAGTCATGAAGAAAGCAATAGCAACATACTAAACGATCGGGTGCTAAGCTAATGGAATGGGTCATGTCAATCAGATCATTCTACTAATGATGTGACCTCGTTAATCAAATAACAACTCATTGTTCATGGTTAGGAAACATAACCATCTTTGATTAACGAGCTAGTCAAGTAGAGGCATACTAGTGACACTTTGTTTGTCTATGTATTCACACATGTATTATGTTTCCGGTAAATACAATTCTAGCATGAATAATAAACATTTATCATGAAATAAGGAAATAAATAATAACTTTATTATTGCCTCTAGGGCATATTTCCTTCATAATCCACCTGGGAATTCCGTGGTGTGACGTAGCTTTCTGCCTCCTTGGTTGCTGCATCATGTGTTCGGCCATAGGTCTGCCGGACAGGGTTTCAGAGATTAATGTCCTGAAAAAGAGAAAAATAACCAAGCGGGAAGCCCCTAGTGCGGTTTAAGCCGCGCCTTGGGGCGTGCCGCAGTTGTGCCCCCCTCCCCGCTTGTGCCCATGGTATTTTTAATGCGTAATTATGTACGCGTGGCACGAGTTTCGCCGCTTGGCTGGGACTGGGATGGGGGGCGCATTGCTACACGAGCTCAGATCGCGCCAGGCGGTCTAGTTGCCGATTGCTCCGAGCGCGCTTGAAGGTGTCTGGGTCTTGAAACACCGAACTGGTGGATTGCCTTGAGAGGCTACTTTGCGCTTCAGCTGTGAGGGTTGCAGTGTGCTCCTCCGTTTGAAGAGAGCGTTCTGTGTTTCCATTGACTGTAATAACCCCACGAGGTCCTGGCATCTTGAGCTTGAGGTATGCATAATGCAGTACCGCATTGAATCTCGCAAATGCGGTTCGCCCGAGTAGTGCATGATAACCGGACTATATCGAAGATTAACTCTTCGCTTCGGAAGTTATCCGGGGATCCGAAGACCACTTCCAGTGTAATTGAGCCTGTGCGATGGGCCTCTACGCCTAGAATAACGTCTTTAAAGATCGTTTTTGTGGGTTTAATCCTTGAGGGGTCGATACCCATTTTGCGCACTGTGTCCTGATAAAGAAGGTTCAGACTGCTGCCACCATCCATAAGGACTCGAGTGAGGTGAAATCCATCAATGATTGGGTCTAGAACCAGTGCAGCAAATCCGCCATGACGGATACTAGTGGGGTGGTCCCTGCGATCGAAAGTGATCGGATAGGAGGACCATGGGTTGAACTTTGGGGCAACTGGCTCCAACGCATATACGTCCCTGAGGGCACGCTTCCGCTCCTTCTTGGGGATGTGGGTTGCGTATATCATGTTCACCGTCCGCACTTGTGGGGGAAACCTCTTCTGTCCTCCGGTGTGCGACTGCCGGGGCTCCTCTTGTCATCGCTATGTGACCCCTTATCCTTCTTTTCGGCGATTAACTTGCCGGCCTGTTTGAACACCCAACAATCCATGTTGGTGTGATTGGCTGGCTTGTCTGGGGTGCCGTGTATTTGACACGAGCGATCGAGTATGCGGTCCAAACTGGACGGGCCTGGCGTACTTTGTTTAAATGGCTTTTTTTGCTGACCGGGTTTAGAGCATTTAAATCCGGCATTGACTGCCGTATCCTCAGTATTATCGCTGTTAATGCGGCGCTTATGTTTGTTGCGATGGGACCTGTTATTGTCGTCCTTGGTATCCGAGGTACCATGGTTCTTTGACATATTGTTACTGCGAGCCAGCCAACTGTCTTCTCCCGCACAAAAGCGGGTCATGAGTGTCATGAGGGCTGCCATAGATTTCGGCCTTTCCTGACCAAGGTGCCGGGCTAGCCACTCGTCGCGGATGTTATGTTTGAAAGCCGCCAGGGCCTCTGCATCCAAACAGTCGACGATTTGATTTTTCTTTGTTAGGAACCGAGTCCAGAATTGCCTGGCCGATTCTTCTGGCTGCTGAATTATGTGGCTCAAGTCATCGGCATCTGGTGGTCGCACATAAGTGCCCTGAAAGTTGTCGAGGAATGCGGCCTCCAGATCTTCCCAACAGCTGATGGACTCTGCTGGCAAGCTGTTAAGCCAATGCCGCGCTGGTCCTTTGAGCTTTAGTGGGAGGTATTTAATGGCGTGTGAGTCATCACCGCGGGCCATGTGCATGTGGAGGAGGAAATCCTCGATCCATACTGCAGGATCTGTTGTGCCGTCGTATGATTCAATATTTACAGGTTTAAACCTTCTGGGATTTGATTATCCATTACTTCGTCTGTGAAGCATAAGGGGTGTGTGGCGCCTCTGTATTGGGCTATATCGCGACACAACTCAAATGGGTCTTGCCCGCTGTGTTCGGCCCGGCCGGATTTACTTTTACTGTATCCGGCGTGACGTTTATCGTCTCGCATAGTGGCGCGCCCTCGTGATCCGTAGATCGATCTTGCATGTTTTGCTTTGTCCTCCAATACGTCTCGCAGGTCTGGCGTGTTTCCCCATGCTTTTTTATTTGAATGGCGTCAGGGTGCGGGCTGAGCTTTTTGCTGGAATACCTCTCTATCACGGCCACGAGGTGGCCGATCAGCCGCATCATACGCTTCTTCCTCCAGTCGAGGTAGCAGCCTGCATTTTGGGTAACTCTTGGAGGGGCGCTCGAGTTTATATTCCTCGGCCACGAGGACTTCAGTCCATCTGTCAGCTAGCAGATCTTGATCGGCTTGAAGCTGTTGTTGCTTTTTCTTAAGGCTATTTGCCGTGGCCATAAGCCGGCGCTTGAAGCGCTCTTATTCGACGGGATCCTCTGGCACGGCGAATTCGTCATCGTCGAGGCTTGCCTCGTCTTCGGGGGGGGGGACATGTAATTATCATCCTCTGCCTCTCCGTCTATCGCTCTCTCAGGAGGGCTAGCTCCTCTATCCTCCTGCTCGAAATCTTGCTGGAGGGGGTTGTTGTTGTCTTCGGCGCTATCCGGAGTGTTATTACCTCCTGTGCCGGTATCACCACTTTTGCTTTGGCGGGACTTAGAGCGGCGCCGCTGACGTCGGCGCTTGGGTTGCTTCTTGGAGGGGTCATTCTCCGCTGTCTCGTTGCCATTGCCTTCTTTGGGTGTATCCACCATGTATATATCATATGATGAGGTGGATGTCCAGTGCCCTGTGGGCAGCGGTTCCTCTTCGTCTCTCGCATCATCATCCATACCGTCGATATCTTTGAAGTCGAAGTCGAGCATGTCGGTTAAGTCATCGACAGTGGCTACTAAGTGAGTGGTGGGTGGGCCGCAAATTTCTTCGTCGTCCGCATCCAAGTCCTGCCGGACGTAGTTCGGCCAGGACTCTCCTGACAAGGAGAGAGACCTTAATGAGTTCAGTATGTCGCCGAAGGGCGAGTGCTGAAAGATATCCGCGGAGGTAAACTCCGTGATCGGCGCCCAATCACATTCGATAGGAACGGGCGCTGGCGGTTCGGAGTCCGTGGCCGGAGAAGAATTCGGCAGTTTAACAACACGGCTCTCGGGCAAGTTAAGGTCGATGTTCGGCTCGATCGCCGCTGAGGGTAACGCCGCCATGGCGGGGTCCATCCACCCGTCCATCGACGGCGCAACTGGCTCCGAATTGAGGGTCGAAGCGGCTGCCCGTGCAATCTCCTGAACACTGTCCGATGGTAGAGCTAAATCGTGCTCATCGTGACCGTGTGACGTACAAGGCAGAGGCTCGAATCCGTCGAAGATCAAGTCTTCACGGATGTAGGCCGTATAGTTTAAGCTTCCAAACCTGACCTGGTGGCCAGGGGCGTAACTTTCAATCTGCTCCAGATGGCCAAGTGAATTGGCCCGCAGTGCAAAGCTGCCGGACACGAAGATCTGTCCGAGGAGAAAAGTCTCACCCTGGACTGCATCGCCATCGATGATAGTGGGAGCCATCAAGCCTAACAGCGACGACACAGAGGAACTCTCAATGAAAGCACCAATATCGGTGTCAAAACCGGCGGATCTCGGGTAGGGATCCCGAACTGTGCGTCTAAGGTGGATGGTAACAGGAGGCAGGGGACACAATGTTTTACCCAGGTTCGGGCCCTCTTGATGGAGGTAAAACCCTACGTCTTGTTTGATTAATATTGATGATATGGGTAGTACAAGAGTAGATCTACCACGAGATCAGATAGGCTAAACCCTAGAAGCTAGCCTATGGTATGATTGTATGTTGTCCTACGGACTAAAACCCTCCGGTTTATATAGACACCAGAGAAGTTAGGGTTACACAAGGTCGGTTACAAAGAAGGAGATATACATATCCGTATTGCCTAGTTTGCCTTCCACGCCAAGTAGAGTCCCATCCAGACACGAGACGAAGTCTTCAATCTTGTATCTTCATAGTCTAACAGTCCGGCCAATGGATATAGTCCAGCTGTCCGAAGACCCCCTAATCCAGGACCCCTCAACGTTCGTAGCTTTCAGTCTTCTAAGTTCATTTTTTTAACATAGGAACTACAACTTTGTGGCTCATAATCTTGCCAAGTTCATGTATAATGTAGGCATAGATAGACATGTTTGGTTGGACAATTCTAATGACCCAATTGGTGTACCTATGAACATTATTACGAACTAGAACAATGACTGTGTATTGCAACGTGATATAAATATTCTAGTACGTTAGCTTGTAATTTACTTGTCCATAATATGCAATTGTGTAATTAAATATCCGTCGAATTCTATCTGTGATTTAACTTATATTTTGATCAGAAGTGATTTACCTGTCCATAATATATGATTGTGTAAATAAATGAACATCAAATTTTGCCCGTGATTTATCTTATATTTTAATCATAAGTTTGGTAAGTAAACTAAAGTGAAATTATTTCAGAAGGTAAGTAAATTATGGTGATTGATTATTATACGAGAAAGGTTGGACGAAGGGTGACTGAAAGAAAAGTGAAATCAAAACTTTATGTTCTTTGTAAGTGGTATAAGTAGAGATCAATGAAGAAGGCAAGGTTTTCTAAAAAAACACGCTATCCCCGTTCCCTTCTCTCCCTGCCACCGAAAAGGTTGCGGCGGCTCGGCGAGCCGACGGCTGCTTCACCGAAAACCGGCGGCGATGACCAAGGATCCAGCAAGCTGGAGGTAGTGACGGGCGAGGCAGCAAGGCGACGAGCAACAAGTCCACGCATGTCATCTCCAACTCCCAGTACGCGTGCATATACATCTAGATACAGGTAAGCCCTCTCTGCTCCGTTTGCTTGAGACCTTAAGCGCTGAACTCGTGATTCTTCTTTGTGTTGAACTGGTGCAAACCTTAATGGACGTGGTGTTGTGAAATTGGTGATGCTTCTTTTTGTTGAACTGGTAAAGACATTGAGATATTCAGTGGTCAACTAGTGATCCTTGAGACCTTGAATTTATATCGAATATTATGTGGTGAATTGGTCTCTGCTGTAGGCCTCTTTTATGCTGGTTATGTTTGAATTTATACTGAAGATCCTTTGTTTTCTTCTGAAAATCCTGTGTTTCTGAGACAAATATTGCACACGTACTAATTGCCGCTAATTGGCTTAGCAGCCGTCATCTCCCGCTATAGGCGAGGGCCAGCCGCTAAACAGTCTCGCCCGCGATCTTAGGGGGTGTTTGTTTCCAGGGAATTTTTTGTGTAGGGACTAGAAAAAGCTCCTCTTAGAGACTTTAACAAACGGGGGCATGGGGGTGGGGGGGGGGACTTTTTAGGGACTAAACTGGACATTTGGGATTAAATGAAGAAGACTCTCAAGGAGAGTCTTTTTGGGACTTTTTGGGACTTTTC
The DNA here is from genome assembly GCF_018294505.1 of Triticum aestivum. Taxonomy (NCBI): domain Eukaryota; kingdom Viridiplantae; phylum Streptophyta; class Magnoliopsida; order Poales; family Poaceae; genus Triticum; species Triticum aestivum. Next base: position 637,397,050 of record NC_057803.1, read on the forward strand.
CAACAATACCCCTCCATGCACCCATTGGCCCGCCACTCCATGGTGTTGTTTGATTGTTATTTTTCTATATACTAGGGGCAACATGGTCATTTAATAACCTCTAAAAAAGGATTAGGGACTTTTTAGTCTCTGGAAACAAACAGGGAGGGACTTTTTAGGACTAAGAACTTTTTAGTTGAGACTAGAAAAAATCCTAAGACTACAGAACCAAACACCACCTTAAACTTTGATTATCACGCTAGCTAGCACTAGCCTGTCTGATATACAAACTTTGCTGAATATAAATTTTGTAGCTTTTTCTAGCAGCAACTGAATTTATTTTAATTTTTTTGAGAATTTTTAGCGGCAACTAATGGAATGCATAGCTCTTGTTCATGTCAATTACAGCACACCCAAATTTGGTATTATTGGTTGTAAATGACTTGATTTTTTTAGCTTTACTAAGTTTCAGACTTGTACTATGAGTAATTACCGGTACCTCTGATGTAGAATGTGCCCCTTGTTGTAGTTGACGAGAATGTCTTCTTCCATTGAACAGACATCACTAGAGACACGTCACAATATTCCTCTGAGCCCCCGATGTTAGGGTTTCAGGAGTCTGGCGACTATGGGCCCCCGCCCTCACCGCCACTGCTGCCGCCGCCGCCGGGCTTTGGCCTGCCGGTGGTCGGCACCGCTGCCTCATGTGCGCCTCCGCGCCACGATGGCCCTGTTGCGGCTGCGTCCGCTCCCCGATCGCTTGGTCCTCAGGGTGGAAGCGATCCCGTTGTCTATCGCCATGGGAAGCCGCAGGCTAGGTTTCCACCTGGTTCACGCCATGAGTCTGGGATGAATTCGGCCTACAACTACTACTTCATGCATCTGCTCGTGGATGGATATACATCTAATCCTAGGGGCAGTCCAGAGAGGCACCAGAAACCCGGTGATCCGCCTGATCAACTCCTACTGCAGGTGCTGCCGAAGCCGCTGCGTTCCACCGCACAACCTTTGTCGCCGTCGTCGCGAACCTTAGGTATGCTCCTGGTGAGTGCTGACGTGAACTTGAAGGGCGGTGGGGGCGATCACGGGGCTCCCTTAGTGGATGCTGCCCGCCCGAAGCCGTCCGGCGAGGGAACTGAAGCACTGCTGGTGGCAAACCTAGATGCGCGGGTGCTCGTCATTGCGGACAGGAGGACGCCGTCAGTTTGTTCTATGGCACAGGAAGATGACTGCAATATGGATAGGCTGGGCGCAGCAGGCTCGGAGAATGTCTTGGAAGGAGAGGATGCTGTGGGAGAGGATGTGCTTGCAGAACTGGAAGAGGAAGGAGTAGTACTCCAAGTACAGTTAAAAGAGAAGAAAACCAGACTAGAACACAAGTTTCTAATGGAGGAGGTAAACAGTAGGGAGCGCTGAGTGGACTTGGAGGCAACCGGCCATGGGGCCGCCGGTAAACTGACGGGGCCAAGTGTGGAGCCCCGTCAGGAGCCATGAATTGCTTAAGTTGGAACTGTCGAGGGGCGGGGAACCTTCGCACAGTTCGTGATTTGGTAGCACTTGTGGGTGCTCATTCCCCGAAATTTGTTTTCTTGTGTGAAACTAGGCAACCAAAAGAAAAGATGTATCGTCTTCGTTCTCGGTTAGGTTTACAGGGTTTTGAAGGAGTTAGTAGTGAGGGTCGCAGTGGAGGTCTTGCATTATTCTGGCATGAATCTTTAATAGTGGAGATCAAGGATGCTAATAAAAGATGGATTGATGTGCATGTCCGTGTTTCAGTCAGAGAGCCTCCACGGCGTATAACCTTTGTTTATGGCGAACCTCGCGTGGAAAATAGACATGAAGTGTGGAATGCAATACGTCGCTTGCACAGCCAGAGTGCCTTGCCTTGGATGCTTGTTGGAGATTTTAATGAAGCCATGTGGGACTATGAGCATATGTCAGAAACTCCACGAGCGCCGGGGCAAATGCTTATTTTCAGAGATGCTTTAGAAACTTGTGGACTAATTGACTTAGGGTTTGCAGGCTACCCATTCACTTATGATAATCAACGAGGCGGCAGGGCGAATGTCCAAGTGCGGCTAGACCGAGCAGTGGCCACGAACTCCTGGCGTGATATCTATGCAGAAGCGGCGGTGGTGCACCTCGTCTCCCCCTGCTCTGACCATTGCCCGGTCCTGGTGAGGTGTGTACCGGACACGGAACCACGGCCAAGCCGCTGCCGCCGGTATGAACTTATGTGGGAACGGGATCCAGCTTTGGAGGAGGTTGTGTTACAGGCGTGCAAGGAAGCAGGAGGCAAAAACAATCTGCGGGATGTACATCTTGCACTAGGGAAGGTAATGGGCAAACTTCATGCATGGAGTAATAGGAAATTTGGGAACGTAACAAGAGAACTAGAAAAGTCTCGTTCGCGGTTAGAAATGCTCATGCACATGAATGCTGACCGCGCAGAATTGCGGAAAGAGATGGACGCAATGAATGAACTTCTCTACAAGGAGGAAATGTTGTGGCTCCAACGATCTCGCATTGACTGGTTAAAGGAGGGGGACCGGAACACAAATTTTTTCCATCGTAAGGCTGTTTAGCGTGCTAGGAAAAATAGAATCAAGGGCCTAACAGATAGCAATGGGACATGGCAGCAAGACCAGAATGTTATGATGAACATGGCAAAAGAGTACTTTGAGGACTTGTTCACGGCTGACCCAAATATCCGTCCAGAGGAGATCTTGCACTTGTTCCAAGCAAAAATAAGTCCAGATATGAATGATAAATTATGTGCCCCTTTCAGTGAAAAGGAGATTAGCGATGCCCTGTTTCAGATTGGGCCCTTAAAGGCGCCAGGACCGGATGGTTTTCCTGCGAGGTTTTTTCAGCGGCATTGGGGCATACTGAAGGAGGAGGTTATTATGGCTGTCAGGCTATTTTTTGAGTCAGGTATTATGCCCGAGGGAATTAATTCAACATCCATTGTGCTTATTCCAAAAGTGGCGAACCCCACTACACTCACCGAGTTCCGGCCAATCAGCTTATGTAATGTGGTCTACAAGGTAATCTCAAAATGCCTAGTAAACCGACTAAGGCCCTTACTGGATGACATCGTTGCACCGGAGCAAAGTGCATTTGTACCTGGAAGGTTAATTACTGATAATGCTTACATTGCCTTTGAGTGTATCCACGCCATTAAGCAGGAGAAGGACCCTGATAGTAGTTTTTGTGCATACAAGTTAGACCTATCAAAAGCATATGATACGGTGGACTGGGAATTCCTGAAGCGGATGATGCAACAGTTGGGCTTTGATCGCCGGTGGGTGCACTGGATCATGACGTGCGTAACCTCGGTGACATATAAGGTTAAACTCAATGGAGCCCTCTCAGATTCGTTCGCACCGTCCCGTGGGTTACGGCAGGGAGACCCGCTCTCACCATTCTTATTCTTGTTGGTCGCCGACGGACTGGATGCTATTTTGAAACATAAGGTGCAACTTGGACTGCTGCAACCACTTCATGTGTGCCCACGGGCCCCTGGTATTTCTCATTTACTTTTCGCGGATGACACCCTCTTGTTCTTCCGTGCCACGTCCGTAGACGCCATGGAGATTCGGGATGCTCTCACCGTATATGAATGCACTACGGGCCGGTTTGTTAATCCTATGAAATGCTCAATCTTCTTTGGCAGCAGGTGCCGCCCTACTGATGTAGCTGCTGTTGTGCAAGTTCTAGAAGTGCAAAACCCTGAGTTTGAGGAAAAATATTTAGGTCTGCCAACACCTACAGGACGCATGTCAAAGGGCCGGTTCCGAGGTCTCCAGGAACAACTTACAAAGAGGTTCTTGATATGGGGTGAAGCGGCTTCACAAGGAGGGAAGGAGATACTTATAAAAGCAGTCGCGCAATCCCTCCCCACATACCTCATGAGTGTATTCCGTCTGCCTCGGAGTGTTTGTGATGACCTCACCCGCATGGTCAGGAACTTTTGGTGGGGAGCTAAGGAGGGCAAGAGGAAGATGCATTGGCGGGCGTGGAACACGATGATTAAACCAAAGGATCAAGGCGGATTGGGATTTCGAGATTTCAGACTCTTTAACCAAGCCTTGCTCGCGCGGCAAGCTTGGCGTCTTATTGCTAATCCCGATAGCCTATGTGCGCAGGTGTTGAAGGCCCGCTACTTCCCTAATGGTCGACTGGAGGATACCGTATTCTCAGGCAATGCATCGCCAACTTGGCAGGCCATTGTCCATGGACTAGAGCTCCTCAAGAAGGGGCTCATATGGCGCATTGGCGATGGTACCTCGGTCCGGATTTGGCGGGACCAATGGATCCCTCATCCGCTGGCGCGTGGTCCGATAACCATCCAAGGACGCTGCCGACTCCGTCGGGTGAGCGACCTTCTGGACGTACATGGAAACTGGAACGTCACACTCCTCCATCAACACTTCCTGCACATCGACGTTCAAGAAATAATGAAGATTAGAGCCTCGCCACGGCTCGGAGGAGACGTCATCGCTTGGGCGGCCGAGCGGTCCGGAGTCTTTTCAGTTCGGAGTGCGTATCGCCTCGCCCTCAACGAACGGCTTATACCTACTTCAGTGGCAGCGAGCAGGGCACCGGACGGACGGCGTGCCGTCTAGGCACTAATATGGAGGTGCCCTGCTCCTCCGAAGGTTCGTATATTTGCTTGGAAGCTTGCCTCAAATTATCTGGCTACTTGGGCTAATAAGCATACTAGATCCTTGGAAACTTCTGATATATGCCCACTCTGTGCGATGGAGCGAGAGGACACGTTCCATGTCTTCTGTAGGTGTCTGCGAGCGGTCGCTCTTTGGAAGGCTATGGCGAAACACTGGAAATTGCCGGAAATTGCAGGAGTTTGTCCCACGGGCGTGGAGTGGCTATTTGATGTACTGCATGAACTTGGAGATGATGATCGCATGCGTGTGCTAATGATTTTTTGGCGTACTTGGCATGTACGTAATGAGATAGTACATGATAAGCCACCACCACCAGTGGACGCATCATGCCGATTCTTGCAGAGCTATGCACATTCGCTAATTGGCATCAAGTATGGCCCTGCAACCGATCAGTTAAAAGGAAAGACTCCTATTGATGTTGACGGACGCCCACTGGTTTTAATACATGAGAAGGTTGCTACTCAGGCTGCTAGATGGACTCCTCCTGTACATGGCCGGGTGAAGCTAAATGTAGATGGCGCTTACATCAAGGAGACGGGTGAGGCAGGTGCCGGGATGATCCTCCGCGACAGCACCGGTGGGATAGTTTTCTCTGCATGCAGAAATCTCCTGAGCTGTGCGAGTCCATTGCAAGCTGAGTTAGCTGCGTGCCTAGAGGGGCTCAAGTTTGCACTACAATGGTCAGACTTTCCGATCGATGTTGAGATGGATTGTAAAGTCGCGGTAGATTCCATTCAGTCACAGTCCATGGACAGATCGATGAATGCAATGTTGGTGAATGAAGTGAGGAAACTTCTTGGTGAAAGGGATAGCTCAATTTTTCATATTAGTAGGAACCAAAATGTTGTAAGTCATAGACTAGCTACTTTTGGTCTTGTTGAAGCCCGTATGGCTCTATGGATTAGTTCGGGCCCTGCTAATGTACCACAACTTTGTATGGAGGACCTCTCTCCTAGTTGAGCAATGAAATCCCTTTAACCCCGCCAAAAAAAAAGAATGTGCCCCTTGTTTTTGTTTCTTTAAGAAATGTGCCCCTCGTTTTCAATCGCCTGGTAGTGATGGTCGTCATTGGCTTTGTGACCAGTGACCGGCTGTACTCTTTTTTTTTCGGGGTGACAGGCGATACTGTTACACGTGACCTCGCCCATGTGATGAAAAGTGTGAACGTTCACGAAGTGCGCTTGTACAGAGATCATCTGTGCATCTCTGTGGTGTAGAGATATAGTAATAATCTCTTGCAGTGAGCAGTGTTTTCCTGCGGATGAGAGTGCCCCTAAACCGTTGCATCCCCTGGGTACACTGCTGCGGCTAGCGTTGCCAACGATTGCCTTGGTGATTTACTCTTGGGTAGGCGTTGGAAAGATAAAGAAAAACACACAAACGAACAAGCACGATGTGGGATGGGGTAGTTCTAAGATGAGAGCGATAATGTCATACTTAGACGTGACCTAGTAGTTACTCCCTCCGTCCCAAAATATAAGAACGTTTTTGACAATAGCGTGGGACGGAGGGAGTACATCACATCTAAATGAATTCTAGAAAAAGAGTTATAATCAGCGAGTGCAGCAGTATAGAAGTTTTTTTTAAGTTACCAGAAAACCAGCTAAGACTCCATTCAGAAGAAGTAGGCCATCGGCGAGAGCTGCTTGGTTTATTAAAGGAAAACTGGATGAAAACATGAACAATAGGCAACTACACGTATCTAAGCTAGGTCACTAGCGCCACAAGACATGCAAAAATGCTGAAAAACTAAACACGGCAAATCCTCCATCGCACTCGCAACCCGACGACTTCGACTTCGCTGCAACAGCACAGGAGCACCTACACCGAGCATGTATGCAACAAGCATGTTCTTCAACCTCGTCAGCATTGGAGAGAGAAGACATATCTGGAGAAAGGATACATGTGCTACATCCACATTTCTCTCTTCCCGAAACCATGCGGCACAGCCACTGTGATTTTTCGATGGGGTGGGGGGGAGAATATTTGTCTTATTTTTGTGGGAAATTATTGGAAAACCTTCACGCTAGCCAACACATGTGTGCAAGTGGATTTAAGCAACAAAGGTAAGGGGGTGATGGATAGTTAGAGGTACGTTAATCCGCGGACGTGTTCTTTGGAAGCCTCCTGATCCCGACCATTTTAAGATAAATGTTGACGCTAGTTTTGTGGAGAGCATGAGATATGTTCATCCGCGCGGGGGGGGGGGGGGGGGGGGGTCTTTGTCCGCCTCTGTTATTTTTGTGGGAAATTATTGGAAAACCTTCACATCAGCCAACACCTTTGTGCAGGTGGATTTTAGCAACAAATGTAAGGGGGTGATAGATAATTAGAGGTACGTTAATCCGCGGACGTGTTCTTTGGAAGCCTCCTGATCCCGACTTTTTTAAGATATATGTTGACGCTAGTTTTGTGGAGAGCATGAGATCTGCTAGCGTAGGTGTTGCTGCCGGGAATCATGTGGGCGAAGTCATGGTTTCTTCGTGGGATTTTTTATTCGGTCGTGTACCTGTGTGGATGAAGTGGAACTTGATGCGTGCCTCCGCGGGTTATATGTTGGTATTACACTTGACAAACCAATTTTTTTTTCTGAAAACTGATTGCCCACTTTGTTGCATCTTCTCTCGCAAAAGAAACCATGGACAAGTCTCCTCTTGTTGATCTGAGAAAGGAAGCAATGAGCGTCTCAAAGTTTATGGAGGATCTTAAGATTATGAAGATTGATGAGCAGGCAAACATGATGGCGCATGAGAATGCTAGGTTTGGTTTCAATAGCAGGACCGATGGTGTGGTTTGCAATGGTGTTCTGCCCTGCGTGGCAAACTATGCACTCCCTCCGTCGTAAAATAAGTGTCTCAACATTGTACTAACTTTGAGAGGGGGGGAGTAGTAATAAATGATTGTAAGAATGTTGTTGATTAATTAATATATATGGGTGGGGATTTTGAAGGGAAAAAACGTGGGGCACAGCAGGTCTCTACTAGTCCAAGAATGAGAGGAGGAGAATGGGCGCCTTTATTATCCACCTCGTTCCTTCCCCAAACCACCCATCCATCGGAGGAGGAGAAAATACCTAGACACAACACCGCAAACCACCCATCCATCCCCAGCTCCCGGCCCGATTCCAAAACTGTTACCGGTACTAGCACAGTCACACTATTAATACGCAAAGTAGGACGACGCGGCCGTCCGATCCATCACCAGACCAGTACACCACATCATATCATATCATACGCCCAAACCACACGCACGCACACGCCGTCGGCTGGAAGGAGAGCAGAGCACCACTAACAAAACAAAACAAAAGGACGAGAACAATAACACAAACAAAACGGAACAAACCAGCAGCCAGGATGACAAGATACCCACGGGCCGCAGGCAGGCAGGCAGGCCGGTCACATTATTATCCATCCATCGCAACATGGGCACGCATCTGGCTCGGGACGGACAAGATAAGAGATGCACGCAGCAATCACGGGATCCCCCTGTGGATGGGGTGCTCATGCTCTGCCTGCACCCTCCCCAGCAAGCAAATCAAATTCCATGCCGCCTTTCACCCTCTCCCCGCGGCCCGCTAGGTCACACATCGGGATACTACTCCAGTAGGAGTAGATAGGGTTGGATTCCTCCACCCCACTCCACTCCTACCAGTGTCAGTGAGTGGGCTGCTAGCTGGTGACAGCAGCACCGCAGTGGTGAAAGACCACCATGGACTGCCTGCTTTTCCAGGCGGAAAATACCATCACCGGAACGGAATGGAATGAAAAGAAAAGGCGGGCGCTTGCACAGATCTGGAGCCGGAATGAAGCCCGCTTTCAGGTGGAAAAGAGAGTGTGCTTGCACAGATCTGGAGCCGCAAAGACTCACCACATCAAGATCAACATCAGATCAGCTGGGATAGATTTCAGGTGAAAAAGGGGGAGCATTGCGCACATCTGGAGCCACAAAGATGGTTCATCATTCATAAAGCTCTCTCAATTCTCACACTGAGATGTTACACACTACCACTACTACTAGGATAACCGCTACTACTACTACTTGGTAACATCACAGCTGCTACTAGGCAAGAAGAAAGAACAAAGCCGCTAAAGCTGGCGCGAAGAACAGCAGCTGCTGCTGCTGCAGCTGCATCATCATCGTTCATTCATTCGTTATTCAACAACTAATCAGCCGGAAAAACTAGCAGGAAAGAACAAGGGGGAGCAGGCAGAGACGCCGCAACATCTCTGCCTGCATGCTTGCTTGATTGCTGGGCCATGAGGAGGATGGCCGCCTTCTCCTCCTCGCCCAGCCGCTGCCTGCGCCGCATCCGCCGCCGCTGCTTCAGCACCACCTCCTTGCCGAACCCCACCACGCGGAGCTCCACCTCGCGCCCCCTCTTGGTCGTTGTCGTCGTCTTCTTGGCCTGCTGCGGCTGCTGCTGCTCCGGATCCGCGCTCTCGCCGCCGGCCTCCGAGCACGCCGCGGGCGCGGCGGCGGCCGCCGGCTGCCTCTTCTTGGGAGGGTCCTCGAGGCCCATCGCCTCCCTCCGCTTCTTCCTGTACCGGATCCCGCACGCGTTGCACAGCGACTGGATCGAGGGAGAGAGAAAAACAGATCAGCCGCCGTAGATCAGCTCGGGAAACCACAGATCGGGGGTAAACAGAGGGGTTAGATAGCAGATCGGGAGGGATCTGCGGCACTCACCATGGGGCCGGAGGGTCCGCCGCGCCAGAGCGGCGTCTTGGTGGTGTTGCAGGCGGTGCATGCCTTGGGCTGGCTGCCGGCGGCCGGGCGCTCGCCGGGATCCAGCGATCCGCTCCCCTGCCAACAGATCGAGGCAAAACACGTCAGATCACCACCAAATCCCTGCTTCACATGTACAGATCGGGCACGGAAAACACGCTCTGGATCGGATCAGCTCACCTTCTCGACCGAGGAGCTCATGTCCGGCGCCAGGATCGGCAGATCTGCGACAGGCGCCCCCTCTCAGCTCCGGCGATCCGCGGCTCCGGCCACCGCACCCGCTCCTCGTCGCGGATCGGGGGTTTAGGGGTTTGGTGCCCGGCCCGATCCGCCGCCACAGATCTCTGCTGCCGGGAGGATCCTACGGGCAACCACCAGAGCAGAGCACTGGATCAATCGATCGGTGGCCAACGGCAGGGGTTTGGAGTGGGAGGCGGCGGCGGGAAGGGGGAGGGGAGGGAGGGAGGAGGGGAATGGATGAGGTGGTGGTGGGTCGGAGGGGGGAGGAGAGATAAAGGGCGGAGATTTGGATTTCGGATCTGAAAATGGGGGAGGGAAGAGGGGCGCGCCGTGGAGGGAAACGGAAAAGGGTGGAGGGAAATGGGGGCGGGGGTGGAATTCGGGGGGCGCCCGTATATGTATGTATCGCCGCCGGCCTGCTTTGTCGAGTGATGACTGCTTTGGGGCTTTTCGGCCGGCCGGCCGTCTAGGAAGATTTGGGAAGGTTTTAGAGCGCATGGATGGATGATGGTGGTGCACGTGAGCGTGTTCTTCTTTCTTTCTTTGTGGTTTGTGTTAACGGTGTAGCGTGTGATGTCATCTGTGTGTGACTGGTGTACCAAGAGAGTAAAATATTCAAAAAAAAACAAGGCTTATTGCGATTGTGCGTCGAAAGTACAGGGTGCCATATAAACATGATAGAAGTTACATTGGGGTACCTGGATCACTGAACGACTAGTGCCGCTGCGGCGCATCGTTGTTGTCACTCCTGTATCGAAGTTGGACTGACCTTGTCGGTGACGGATGGGTCTATGTGTTCGACAAGTTACAGTGAATGCAAGGTTAAGAGGGTGTTTGGTTGGGCTGTGAGCTGTGGGAAAGCTGACGTGGGATGTGAGCTGTGGAAAAGCTGCCGTGAGCAGAATTGTCGTTTGGTAAACTGCATGTCTGAGTTGTGGCTTTCAAGTAAAATGTCTTGAATGCCCTTGAAATGTTGAAATGGTGTCTGTGTACTAATATAATGCTAGTAATCTGTTTTAGACATGTTCCACTAATTTTTGAGCTATTATACATATGTTGCAGGTAATTAAAATGCGAGGATAGTAAACCAATAGAACTACAAATATAACATTAACTCTTCATACATCATCCTAAGCACATATATACCAAAAGACTTAAATTGTTCATACATCACCATCCACATATCTACACCAAAACACACCTCTTGGTTGGTGGCCAAAGAAAGGGGTTTGGAGGAGGGGGAGGGGGAATGGATGGGGTGGTGGGTCGGATGGGAAGGGGGAGGAGAGATAAAGGGGGAGATTTGGATTTCGGATCTGAAAATGGGGAAGGGAAGAGGGGGCGCCGTGGAGGGAAATTGGGGTAGGGGAATTCAGGGGTCGTATATGTATCGGCGTCACGCCACGCTGCCAACGTGCTTTGTCGAGTGGTTGGTGAAAGAACATGCGGTGCCCCCATGTTTGGTTTTGGAAATTGATGACAATCTCTATGGACTAATGGTTGCCTTGAGTTATATTTGAAGGTTTTGTCCATAGGCTTTTCTTGGAGTACATGTGTTGGTTTCAAGAAAAGTTTGTGTCGACCAAGGTGCTATTCAAGGAATTATCCAAAGATTGGTCATTTGAGAGTTGAGCTTATTGCAAGCATGTCTTGAAGAAGAAGATTGTGTGATCATTCATGTTTACCTTCAAGACATCATCCAAACGAAGAGAGTTGGAAAGATTCAAGGTTGATCAAGACTAAGTCAAGAGTGAATCAAGTTGATCAACTCACAAAGCATAGAAGATGTACCGAGAGGGATCAAGTGATCCCATGGTTTGGTAAGCATTGTCCATTGTGCTTTGTGTACTAACCCATGGTCTATGTGAGAGTTCTACGTGGGGTTAGGTACATGTTCATGGGCTTGTGTCAAGAGGAAGATATCTCTCAACCCATGGAGAGGATGACATCGAGTGGTGATCGTCATCAAGATTGTCGTGTGCAAGTTCAAGTGGATCATCGCGAAGAGATCAAGTGCTTGAAGCTTGCCGGCCATTGTGGTGACAATGGACTTGTGAAGATGTGCCGAAAAGTGGCTCACCCATAGTGGTCTATGGGGGAGCAATCATCTAGTCTTCATCGTGCCAACACAATCAAGAAAGGTGGTCCAACTTGAGGAAGTCAAGATCGTCATCATCTAGCTCAAGTGGACCATGTGCAAGGCAAAGGTTTGCCCTTGATAGGTTTTCTATTTTACCGGTCTCATGATGGTAGTTGGGAGACCGGGTTATAGGATCGATTGCCGTACTATCAAGGGGGGCTCTCGATGAGTAGCTTGATTGTATCGTTCGTAGAGAGCTCAAACCATTGCATCCTTGCATCATCTTTCTTGGTTCTTGTTTGGTTCTCTTTGTGAGTCTTAGAGCTTATGGTCATCTTGATGACAAGCTTGAGTTCATCGAAAACGGAGTTCGCATGCTTCTTCTATGATGTTTTTGATGTTGGAGGTTTTGCCGGTTCTTCTCGGTTGGAGGTTTCACTCCTCTATTTGTTGGCATTCCTCCCCTGCCTCTTCTTACTATAACCAGTCGCTGTTTTGATGCTACTCGTCGTCTTGTTTTCAACAAGCTTGAGTTTGCTCAATTCGGAGCTCATATGCAGAAGTTATGGCAGTTCTGATTTTCTTGAGTGTGGTTTTTGTCAGGGTCCCAGCGGTAGTACCGTGGTACCCAGCGGTAGTATCGCTGAGGAGTCACAAGCGGCAGTACCGCTCCGCAACGGTAGTACCGGCGGTGACTCCGCAGCAGTACTACCGTTGGCTTACCAGGTCCCTACCGCGTCGATTCGAGGGGTCTTTTTCTGTGTCGGATTGTGTGGTACCTCGCTGCGGCAGTAGTGCGGCAGTACCGCTCCTTAGCGGCAGTACCGCCCTTCCTCCGCGGTAGTACCGCCCGGTTCCCTCTTTCCCTTTACCCTTCATTCTGTGCGGCAGTACCGCCGAAGGGAGCGGTAGTACCGCTTAACCCAGCGGTAGTACCGCTGTCTCCTGCGGTACTACCGCCCCAAGGTTCATGTTTTGTTGCTCCTTTTCCCTGTTTCTTCCACCTTAGCGGTAGTACCGCTCGTGGAGCGGTAGTACCGCTCATGTGCGGGCTGAGCACATAACGGTTGGATTTTCCCCCTCCTATAAAAGGGGGTCTTCTTCCCCATTGAACCTTATCCTTTGAGCTCGTGTTCTTTCCCCATTGTTGACCTTCTTCGAGCTTGCTAACTCTCAATCCCTCCATGGATTCTTGCTAGTTTTTGAGGGAAAAGAGAGAGGAGATCTAGATCCACATTTCCACCAATCACTTTCTCCTCTATGTGAGGGGAACCCCTTGGATCTAGATCTTGGAGTTCTTGGTGTTCTCCTTCTTGTTCTTCCTCTCATTTTCCTCCCTAGCATTAGTTGCTTCGGTGGGATTTGAGAGAGAAGGACTTGGGCACTCCGTGTGCCCTTGCCATTGCATTTGGTGCATCGGTTTGAGTTCTCCACGTGATACGTGGAAGTTACAAGTTGAGAAGCTTATTACTCTTGGGCGCTTGGTACCCTTGAGCTTGTTCCTCTTGGGTGCTTGGGCTCCCTAGACGGTTGTTGGTGTTCGGAGCTCAATCATTATGGTGCAAAGCTCCGGGCAAGCGTCGGGGTCTCCAATTAGGTTGTGAAGATCGCCCCGAGCAATTTGACGGGTACCGGTGACCGCCCCCAAGGGTTGCCAAAGTGTACGGGTTCGGTGACCGCCCCCAAGGGTTGCCATTTGTACGGGTTCGGTGACCGCCCTCAAGGGTCCCTTAGTGGAATCACGGCATCTTGCATTGTGCGAGAGCGTGAGGAGATTACGGTGGCCCTAGTGGCTTCTTGGGGAGCATTGTGCCTCCACACCGCTCCAAACGGAGATTAGCATCCGCAAGGGTGTGAACTTCGGGATACATCGTCGTCTCCTCGTGCCTCGGTTATCTCTTACCCGAGCCCTTTACTTATGCACTTTACTTTGTGATAGCCATATTGTTTCTTGTCATATATCTTGCTATCACATAGTTGCTTATCTTTCTTAGCATAAGTTGTCGGTGCACATAGGTGAGCCTAGTTGTTTTAGGCTTTGTGCTTGGCAAATTAACCGCTAGGTTTATTCAGCATTTGTTCAAGCCTAAACCGTAATTATTTTAAAATGCCTATTCACCCCCCTCTAGGCGACATCCACGATCTTTCAGTTGGACTGGGGCTTTTCGGCCGGCCGACCGTCTAGGAGGATTTGGGAAGGTTTTAGAACACATGGACGGATGGATGATGATGGTGTACATGTGTGTGTGTGTTTTGTTTTCTTTTTGGTTTGTGCTAACTGCCTAGTGTGATGTCATCTGTATGCCTAATGTACAAAGAGCGTAAATAAACAAATTCAAAACAATCCATGCTTGCTTCGATGGCGTGTCAAAAGTATAGAGTGCCATATAAACATGATAAAAATTATATTGAGGTCTCTGGGCCACCAAACAACCAGTGTCGCCAGCGGCGCATGGTTGTTGTCACTCCTATTCCAAAGCCGGTCTAACCTTGTCAATGACAGCTGGGTCTATGTATTCGACAAGTTACATTGAATGCAAGGCTAAGAAAGTGTTTGGTTGGGCTGTGAGGTGTGGGAAGCCGACATGGGTTGTGAGCTGTGGGAAAGCTGCCGTGAGCAGAATTGTTGTTTGGTAAAATGCATGTCTGAGTTGTGGCTTTCGAGTAAAATGTCTTGAATGCCGTTGAAATGTTGAAATGGTGTCTGTGTGCTAATATAATGGTAGTAATATGTTTTAGACATGTTTCACTAATTTTTGAGCTATTATACATATGTTGCAGGTAATTAAAATGCGAGGATAGTAAATCGATAGAGCTACAAATATAACATTAATTCTTCATACATCATCCTAAGCACATATATACCAAAAGACTTAAATTGTTCATACATCACCATCCACATATCTACACCAAAACACACCTCTTGGTTGGTAGCCAACGAAAGGGGTTTGGAGTAGGGGGGAGGGAGGGTGTCGGGGATATACCCCGTGGCGTAAACCGGCCGGAAATATAACCCGGCCGGACTGGACGACTCATTGGTAACCCGCACGGAGCTTGGCGGTTCACGGGCTACCCGCCCGGTCTTGGCGGTGCATTAGTGTTGGAAATATGCCCTAGAGGCAATAATAAATTAGTTATTATTATATTTCCTTGTTCATGATAATTGTTTATTATCCATGCTAGAATTGTATTGATAGGAAACTCAGATACATGTGTGGATACATAGACAACACCATGTCCCTAGTAAGCCTCTAGTTGACTAGCTCGTTGATCAATAGATGGTTACGGTTTCCTGACCATGGACATTGGATGTCATTGATAACGGGATCACATCATTAGGAGAGTGATGTGATGGACAAAGACCCGATCCTAAGCCTAGCACAAGATCATGTAGTTCGTATGCTAAAGCTTTTCTAATGTCAAGTATCATTTCCTTAGACCATGAGATTGTGCAACTCCCGGATACCGTAGGAGTGCTTTGGTTGTGCCAAACGTCACAACGTAACTGGGTGGCTATAAAGGTACACTATAGGTATCTCCGAAAGTGTCTGTTGGGTTGGCACGAATCGAGACTGGGATTTGTCACTCCGTGTAAACGGAGAGGTATCTCTGGGCCCACTCGGTAGGACATCATCATAATGTGCACAATGTGATCAAGGAGTTGATCACGGGATGATGTGTTACGAAACGAGTAAAGAGACTTGCCGGTAACGAGATTGAACAAGGTATCGGGATACCGACAATCGAATCTCGGGCAAGTATCGTACTGCTAGACAAAGGGAATTGTATACGAGATTGATTAAGTCCTTGACATCGTGGTTCATCCGATGAGATCATCATGGAACATGTGGGAGCCAACATGGGTATCCAGATCCCGCTGTTGGTTATTGACCGGAGAGTCATCTCGGTCATGTCTGCATGTCTCCCGAACCCGTAGGGTCTACACACTTAAGGTTCGGTGACGCTAGGGTTATAGAGATATTAGTATGCGGTAACCCGAAAGTTGTTCAGAGTCCCGGATGAGATCCCGGACGTCACGAGGAGTTCCGGAATGGTCCGGAGGTAAAGATTTATATATGGGAAGTCCTATTTTGGTCACCGGAAAAGTTTCGGGTTTTATCGGTAACGTACCGGGACCACCGGGAGGGTCCCGGGGGTCCACCAAGGGGGTCCACCTGCCCCGGGGGGCCACATGGGCTGTAGGGGGTGCGCCTTGGCCTATATGGGCCAAGGGCACCAGCCCCAAGAGGCCCATGTGCCAAGAGTCAAGGGAAAGGAAGAGTCCTAAAGGGGGAAGGCACCTCCGAGGTGCCTTGGGGAGGAGGCACTCCTCCCCTGGCCGCACCCTTCCTTGGAGGAAGGGCCAAAGGCTGCGCCCCCCCCCCGCTCCCTTGGCCCTATATATAGTGGGGGAAAGGGAGGGCAGCAGAACCTAAGCCCTGGCACCTCCCTCTCCCTCCCATGACACATCTCCCTCCTCCCGCAGCGCTTGGCGAAGCCCTGTTGGAATCCCGCTACTTCCACCACCACGCCGTCGTGCTGCTGGATATCCATCAACCTCTCCTTTCCCCTTGCTGGATCAAGAAGGAGGAGACGTCGCTGCTCCGTACGTGTGTTGAACGCGGAGGTGCCGTCCGTTCGGCGCTAGGATCATCGGTGATTTGGATCACGACGAGTACGACTCC
The DNA here is from genome assembly GCF_018294505.1 of Triticum aestivum. Classification (NCBI taxonomy): domain Eukaryota; kingdom Viridiplantae; phylum Streptophyta; class Magnoliopsida; order Poales; family Poaceae; genus Triticum; species Triticum aestivum. The sequence goes on from NC_057803.1 coordinate 637,413,447, forward strand.
ATCAACCCCGTTCTCTTGAACGCTTCCACGCGCGATCTACAAGGGTATGTAGATCCACTCCTCCCTCGTTGCTAGATGACTCCATAGATTGATCTTGGTGACACGTAGGAAAATTTTGAATTATTGCTACGTTCCCCAACAATTAGTAACCCGGCGGGCGGGTTAGATGGATGACGAGGCCCATGGCCCAGAAGGCCGGTTCACGTTTAATGGTGGGCCGGTTTAAGAGGAAAGACATGAGGAATATTTACCTTACAAGGAGTTAAGACCAGGACTTGTATCTGGTTTGTATTAGAGATAGACTAGTCCTAATCCTAATAGGACTCCACATGTAAACCGCCCCTTCAACATATATAAGGAGGGGCAGGGCTCCCAAAAGAGGACAGGCTACAAGCAAGAAGAAACAATCTTAGGGCTAGACACAAAGAGGAGAGCCGGTTTATGGCGACTCCCTTGTGATGATAATGAGACCTAGCCTCAAACAACATATAGGGTTGTTACTGGATGATGTTTCCCGGGGCCCGAAGCTGTATAAATCCCTGTCTTGTGTTGCGTCTCTCGATTCCGCTCAACCCCTCTCAAGCTACCACATAGATGCGTTGGCCTCACGACTAAGTCCTTACACTAGGACATCTGACGTGACAAATCCACGACAGTTGGCGCCCACCGTGGGGCCCGCGCACGATGGTGTTGAGTTCTTGAAGGGATTTCTTTAGGGATCGAGAAGTTCGTGTTTTGGCCGGATGAAAAAGAACCGGCAGAAAGCAATCACACGAGATAACCCGGCATAGTGATAACCTTGGACAGAGCCGATTAGGTTTGAAGCTGATAGTACGAGGTTTGAGTTGATGAGATTAGTGTTGCATCGGGTGCAGTCACCGCCCTGAAAATCAATAAGGCAGAAGGGAGTAAGATCGTCTAATCCGCCTGGCCCCAGATCGTGTATTGTCGATCACACAACAACCAAAGACAGTCAAACACGTGCATGCATAATAATCTGATGTTCATACATCCGATGTGGCCGTGCACACGCGTATCACACCATGGCGAATCTTTTCTGCTGCTGCTCTTCAGGCGTGAGGATCAAAGCAATCAAAACCATCACGGACTCAACCTCTGCAGCTAGTTATGGATAGGATACACGCCGGTCCAACAGGCGGGTCAACTCAACCACGACCCAGACTCTTCATGGCTGCTGACGCGACACTGCCTCTGCCGTGGTTCTGTTTGGCTTCGCCGGGCCGACCTCGCTTCGTCTTTTCTGTGAGCCGCCCCAGCTGCTGCCTCCATAGTCTCACCTCGCCGGTTCGCTGCTGCCTCCACCGGTTTGCCGCTTCACCTCACCGGGGTACCTCCGCCATCGCGTTTCGAGCCGGCCCCGAACCGCTTCGCTGGTCCGCCTCCTCTGCTCCAAGTCGTGGTTTCCCCTGGCCGACAAAGCATCGCTACCACAAGCCGCTGCCGGGGATGGCGAGACGACCAGTGTGCCAAGTCGCCTCTGCTATTGATCTCCACGGGTGTGACCTCAAACCGCCGGCGGAGTGCCTCTGAGTTGCCGCCCCATTCAGCTACTTGGCCGCTTCCGCAGGCCGCCCTCACCGCTCATCTCTAAGTCGCCAAAATCGCCTTGAGCCGCCGGTCTTCACCGTTCTCACCTCTCCACTGCGCTGAGCCACCTGCAACAAGCCATTCACCGGAGTCCCTCAGACCGCGCGCGGGTTCGCCGGGGCGCTGTTGTGCCGCCAACCACATAGCCTGGAACCGCCCCAGCTAGCCTGCCTGCCTTCACCTCTGCTGCAGCCATCCGAGCTGCCCCGTTGAATCACGGACCGCCGTCGTCTCTGCGGCCGCCGGCCATGACCCTCTGTTCTCTGCCGCTGGCAGAAGCAGATAATAAGAGCGATGCATAGCGTGGTTGCCTAGATAAAATAGAGGAAGCCAGACGAGATGTATTGAACAATTACTCTCGTTCGCAATATATTTTGTGTAGGACAATGATTATCAAAAAGATGGTGCCATACTGTGCCTATGGAGGGAGCTTTAGCATTATCACGCCCCGGCGTTTCCGCCCGCTTACTTTTGGAATAGGTGTGCACAAGTCGTCGCCCGTACAGCTTAATCTACTTCAACTCACCGGGACTGTCCCTGTGGCCGGCTCGCCCGTCCGCACCGGTTTACAATGCAGCGGCCGATTCATCTATCCGAGCTGCCTCTGATGTTGCGATCACTTTTGTCGTCCGTCTCTCGCGGCCTGGTCTACATCAACATACCGGGCCGCACCTGTCTGCATGAGCTGTTTATTGGGTATGAGCAAGTCACAGCTTGGGTAGCCCGGTTTCTTTCAAATTGGAGGCAAATTATCATCAAACCGCCGTTTCACTGGATGGTTCAATGGGCAGGCGCACAAGTCGCCGCCACTACAGTTTTGATTAACTTCAAATCGCCAGTTGGAAGAAACCATTGGCCGAGTTGCTGACACAGCTCATATGGGATCATTTACAACCCGCCGCAGTCACCTCAACCTTCTATGGATTCACATCGTGCTATCAACGCTAATGATATACAAGTTATGCCGGTTTATATCACGGTCAAATATGGAGAGTCTCAAGCCAACTCCTCGAGTCACCTTTGAGACTCGGGGGCTACGATGACATGACTCAGCGAATATTGCCAGTTTCAGCAAATTTAAGAACCCCAGGACGATGGAGGGAAGGATAACCCGGTCCCGGAGGCTACTGTTATATTGATGAAAGTTTAAAGGCCGTCATAAAATTTCCGGTTTAGAAAGTATATGACAGTTATAAAATCCCGGATCAATGAAGAAGTTCCAGGTCATCAGAAAGGATTCCGGTTTACAATCCGGCTTAAGGGAAGTCAGTCTCACTAAAGCTCTCAAATATCCGGTTTACAATCCGGTTCAAGGGAAATCTATTGTCCACCAAAGCTCTGAAGCTCTCAAATCCAGTTTAACAATGTCTGGTTCAAAAAGGAATTAACTTCTCGCAAGTTCGAGTTTAAAGGCCGTCAGAAAATTTCCGGCTGAAAATGAAGATTCCGATTTAAAATCTGGTTCAAGGGAAAGATATCTCCCATAAAGCTTGGAAGCTCTCAATATCCGGTTCAAGATCCCGGTTCAAGAAGAATTTATCTCTTGCAAAAAGTTAAAAATTGCCAAAGAGGACCTGCTGCCATGATGCGCGGTTCAAACATGGGTATCCTGCCTTACTGGCCTGGCATATTATTGATCACATGGGGGCTTCTGCTTCATAAAGCAGGGTCTATGTTCTTTTACATCATGTGTGGTTACACGGAGTTGTTCTAAAGCGGCCTCCGGTTTACCCCTTGAGTTCGCTTTTTAAAAGCATCATGTTATATCACTTGGAGGATTGGCCGTGTCCGAACCAATACCATACCTCTTGATAGGCGAGAGCCACCAGATCACTTGGGGACTTGGTCACGTCTGAACCAGTCATGCCTCTTGATCAACCTAAGGCCACAGAATCACTTGGGGGCTTGGTCGAACCCGAACCATTGCCATGCCACTTGGTCGGCATAAATGCCACGGTTTCATTTGGGGACCTGGCTGACTAGAACCATAGTTACACCTAACGGGAGCTTGGTCGTGTTCGGCCATGGTAACGCCATTTGATCAGCTCAAATAAACCTTTTTTTGCAAACGGTTTTTCATTGCTTTTGCTTCGCACTTTTCTTTGCAAGATACTTTTTTCTTTTTTATTGCGTTTTTTTAAACCGACAAAGTTTTCAACCAATCAATTGACGGAACACAATTCACGTCAATCCGGAGACTATTTGCCCGGTGTGATCCTTGTTGTTAACATCCTCTTATGGAGTAACACGGTGTTTATCACAACCCGGCACAGTTTTATCATAAACCGGCAAAATATGACGGGAGTTATCATGCTCAAGATTTGGGTTATCACCCTTGCTAAAAAAAGTTGGTAAACCAACAATGTGATACAATGTCACAGAAACAGGTTTGTTAAACCGGCCTGGCTTTGGACTATAAGTCGCCAGTATATATATATTTGGATTGCGCCATTGGAATCATGCGCTTATAAATCATTGGGTTATATTATTCAAATAGCTAAGTTTGGCTGAATTTTCATTATGATATTGAATGAATAAGGTTTTCACCGGATTATATTATCTTGAATAGCCAACATGGCTGGATTTTTATGGTTATTAATAACCGGTATTATTGAGTTTTCAAAGTCGCTATAGCGCAATGTCTACTATTTTATCAAAGGATATGATTTATTCTACAATGGAAGGAATAGTCCCGAGTCGCTGCAGGCTTACAACCCGGCACTTGGGGGCTACATTATTCAAATCGAGATTACATGCAAGTCTCATGTCGCTGCAAGCATGCATCATGACACTTGGGGGCTAATGCCAAGTCATTTTTAATCTTATTGAAGACCCAACTCATCATATTATAATGAGCCGGCCCTTGGGGGCTACCAATTGCTCCTGTCAACAATTCAAGGTACACAAGTTTTCATCCATAAATATTGAAGGATCCACTGCTTAGTTGGTAAAGCACAAAGCTTTTAACCTTGTGGACGTGGGTTCAAGCCCTATGATGGAAGCTACATTATAAGATGTTATTTTCATTGAAGTATATATCAAGTCCCGATTCAAGTATTATCTTACTAAAGCCGGCCCTTGGGGGCTACACATCACTGCTCAAGTCTACATGATTATATTTACAAAGTCCCTGCTCATTATTGCATAATGACCCGGCCCTTGGGGGCTACACTGATTGAAGTTTTTATAAGCAACTACAAGTCCCAAGTTGCTGCAATCATGACAACCCAGCACTTGGGGGCTACATATGTGGAATACTCAATTCTGACTAGTGACTGGGATGAACAACATGGATTTCTTCAAAATTGGTAATATTTATATTGAAGCAAGTCTTAAGCCATCACTTTGTTCTGCTCAAGACTTGGGGGCTACAGATGAATATTTCAAGACCAATATTTCTAAAACCGGTGCTTTGGAAGCCGACTCAAGTGGATTATTCTTCACAATATTTCTCTGTGAGAAACCAATGTCAGCAAATTGATTATGAAGCTAGTCTGTTGACCCGGATTTCCCAGAAGGAGGAAATGGCAAGGAATTAAGGATGATCAGATGCCGGTTTACAAGAATTCTTAACCCGGAGCATAACCTATCAAATTTGCTCTTGTGTTTATTTTACAGGATCAGTTTAACATGGATAAATCCAAATTAAACTGGGGGCTAATGTCGGGGATATACCCCGTGGCGTAAACCGGCCGGAAATATAACCCGGCCGGACTGGACGACTCACTGGTAACCCGCCCGGAGCTTGGCGGTTCACGGGCTACCCGCCCGGTCTTGGCGGTGCATTAGTAACCCGGCGGGCGGGTTAGATGGATGACGAGGCCCATGGCCCAGAAGGCCGGTTCACGTTTAATGGTGGGCCGGTTTAAGAGGAAAGGCATGAGGAATATTTACCTTACAAGGAGTTAAGACCAGGACTTGTATCCGGTTTGTATTAGAGATAGACTAGTCCTAATCCTAATAGGACTCCACATGTAAACCGCCCCTTCAACATATATAAGGAGGGGCAGGGCTCCCAAAAGAGGACAGGCTACAAGCAAGAAGAAACAATCTTAGGGCTAGACACAAAGAGGAGAGCCGGTTTACGGCGACTCCCTCGTGATGATAATGAGACCTAGCCTCAAACAGCCTGTAGGGTTGTTACCGGATGATGTTTCCCGGGGCCCGAAGCTGTCTAAATCCCTGTCTTGTGTTGCGTCTCTCGATTCCGCTCAACCCCTCTCAAGCTACCACATAGATGCGTTGGCCTCACGACTAAGTCCTTACACTAGGACATCTGACGTGACAAATCCACGACAGAGGGGGGAATGGATGGCGTGGTGGGTCGGAGGGAAGGGGGAGGAGAGATAAAGGGGGAGATTTGGATTTCGGATCTGAAAATGGGGGAGGGAAGAGGGGGCGCCGTGGAGGGAAATTCTGGTAGGGGAATTCAGGGGTCGTATATGTATCGGCGTCACGACACGCCGCCAACGTGCTTTGTCGAGTGGTTGGACTGGGGCTTTTCGTTCGGCCGACCAAATAGGAGGATTTGGGAAGGTTTTAGAACACATGGACGGATGGTTGATGATGGTGTACATGTGTGTGTGTTTTGTTTCCTTTTTGGTTTGTGTTTACAGCCTAGTGTGATGTCATTTGTATGCCTAATGTACAAAGAGTGTAAATAAACAAATTCAAAACAATCCATGCTTGTTTCGATGGTGTGTCAAAAGTATAGAGTGCTATATAAACATGATAAAAATTGCATTGAGGTCTCTGGGCCACCGAACAACCCGTGTCACCAGCGGCGCATGGTTGTTGTCACTCCTATTCCGAAGCCGGTCTAACCTTGTCAATGAGAGCTGGGTCTATGTATTCGACAAGTTACAGTGAATGCAGGGCTAAGAAAGTGTTTGGTTGGGCTGTGAGTTGTGGGAAAGCTGGCGTGGGTTGTGAGCTGTGGGGAAGCTGCCGTGAGCAGAATTGTCATTTGGTAAAATGCATGTCTGAGCTATGGCTTTCGAGTAAAATGTCTTGAATGCCGTTGAAATGTTGAAATGGTGTTTGTGTACTAATATAATGATAGTAATATGTTTTAGACATGTTTCACTAATTTTTGAGCTATTATACATATGTTGCAGTTAATTAAAATGCGAGGATAGTAAACCGATAGAGCTACAAATATAACATTAATTCTTCATACATCATCCTAAGCACATATATACCAAAAGACTTAAATTGTTCATACATCACCATCCACATATCTACACCAAAACACACCTCTTGGTTGGTGGCCAACGAAAGGGGTTTGGAGGAGGGGGGAGGGAGGGGGAATGGATGGGGTGGTGGGCCGGAGGGAAGGGGGAGGAGAGATAAAGGGGGAGATTTGGATTTCAGATCTGAAAACGGAGGAGGGAAGAGGGGGCGCCGTGGAGGGAAATTGGGGTAGGGGAATTCAGGGGTCGTATATGTATCGGCGTCACGCCATGCCGCCAACTTGCTTTGTCGAGTGGTTGGACTGGGGCTTTTCGGCCGGCCGACCGTCTAGGAGGATTTGGGAAGGTTTTAGAACACATGGATGGATGGATGATGATGGTGTACATGTGTGTGTGTTTTGTTTTGTTTTTGGTTTGTGTTAACGGCCTAGTGTGATGTCATGTGTATGCCTAATGTACAAAGGGCATAAATAAACAAATTCAAAACAATCCATGCTTTGTTTCGATGGTGTGTCAAAAGTATAGAGTGCCATATAAACATGATAAAAATTACATTGAGGTCTCTGGGCCACCGAACAACCAGTGTCGCCAGCGGCGCATGGTTGTTGTCACTCCTATTCCGAAGCCGGTCTAACCTTGTCAATGATAGTTGGGTCTATGTATTCGACAAGTTACAGTGAATGCAAGGCTAAGAAAGTGTTTGGTTGGGCTGTGAGCTGTGGAAAAGCTGGCGTGGGTTGTGAGTTGTGGGAAAGCCGCCGTGAGCAAAATTGTCGTTTGGTAAAATGCATGTCTGAGCTGTGGCTTTTGAGTAAAATGTCTTGAATGCCGTTGAAATGCTGAAATGGTGTTTGTGTACTAATATAATGGTAGTAATATGTTTTAGACATGTTTCACTAATTTTTGAGCTATTATACATATGTTGCAGGTAATTGAAATGCGAAGATAGTAAACCGATAGAGCTACAAATATAACATTAATTCTTCATACGTCATCCTAAGCACATATATACCAAAAGACTTAAATTGTTCATACATCACCATCCACATATCTACACCAAAACACACCTCTTGGTTGGTGGCCAACGAAAGGGGTTTGGAGGAGGGGGGGGGGAGGGGGGAATGGATGGGGTGGTGGGTCGGAGGGAAGGGGGAGGAGAGATAAGGTTGAGATTTGGATTTCGGATCTGAAAATGGGGGAGGGAAGAGGGGGTGTCGTGGAGGGAAATCGGGCTGGGGGGATCCAGGGGTCGTATATGTATCGACGCCATGCCACGCCGGTTGGTCTGGGGCTTTTCGGCCGGCCGGCCGTCTAGGAGGATTTGGGAAGGTTTTAGAACACATGGATGGATGATGATGGTCTACGTGTGTGTTTTTTTGTTTTCTTTCTGGTTTGTGTTAACGGCCTAGTGTGATGTCATTTGTATGCCTAATGTACAAAGAGCGTAAATAAACAGATTCAAAACAATCCATGCTTGTTTCGGTGGTGTGTCAAAAGTAGAGTGCCATATAAACATGATAAAAATTACTTTGAGGTCTCTGGGCCAACGAACGACCAGTGTCGCCAGCAGCGCATGGTTGTTGTCACTCCTATTCCGAAGTCGGTCTAACCTTGTCAATGACAGTTGGGTCTATGTATTCAACAAGTTATAGTGAATACAAGGCTAAGAGTGTTGGTTGGGTTGTGAGTTGTGGGAAAGCTGATGTGAGTAGTATTGTCGTGTGGTAAACTGCGTGTGTGAGTCGTGGCTTTCAAGCAAAATGTCTTGAATACCCTTGAGATGTTGAAATGGTGTTTATGTACTAGAATAATGATAATAATCTGCTTTTAGACATGTTTCACTAATTTTTTTAGTTGTTGTACGTATGTTGTAGGTAATTAAAATATGAGAATTGTAAACCAACAGAACTACAAACATAACATCAATTCTTCATACATCATCCTAAGCACATATATATACCAAAAGACCTAAAATTGTTCACACATCACCATCCACATATCTACACCAAAAGACACCTCTTGATGTCTCATGTCTATGCCAAAGAAATTACTTATTCATGCATTATCAGTCACATCTATACCAAAAGACATCACTAGCTCTCCCATAAGACAATTACTCTCCTACCGCGGTAAATAAATAGTTAGCAATGTTATCACGAACATCATTCATGTTTACCGTTGGGTTGTGAACCGTGGGAAAGCTGACGTGGGTTGTGAGCTGTGGGAAACCTGCCGTGAGCAGAATTGTCGTTTGGTAAAATACATGTCTGAGCTGTGACTTTCGAGTAAAATGTCTTGAATGCCGTTGAAATGTTGAAATGGTGTTTGTGTACTAATATAATGGTAGTAATATGTTTTAGACAAGTTTCACTAATTTTTGAGCTATTATAGATATGTTGCAGGTATTTAAAATGCGAGGATAGTAAACCGATAGAGCTACAAATATAACATTAATTCTTCATACTTCATCCTAAGCACATATATACCAAAAGACTTAAATTGTTCATACACCACCATCCACATATCTACACCAAAACACACCTCTTGGTTGGTGGCCAATGAAAGGGGTTTGGAGGAGGGGGAGGGGGGAATGGATGGGGTGGTGGGTCGAAGGGAAGGGGGAGGAGAGTGATGACCCACAAGTATAGGGGATCTATCATAATCTTTTCGATAAGTAAGAGTGTCAAACCCAACGAGGAGCAGAAGGAAATGATAAGCGGTTTTCAGCAAGGTATTCTCTGCAAACACTGAAATTATAGGTGACAGATAGTTTTGTGATAAGATAATTTGTAACGAGCAACAAGTAACAAAAGTAAATAAAGTGCAGCAAGGTGGCCCAATCCTTTTTTTAGCAAAGGAAAAGCCTGGACAAATTCTTATATGGAAGAAAGCACTCCCGAGGACACATGAGAATATCATCAAGCTAGGTTTCATCACGATTATATGATTCACGTTCGGTACTTTGATAATTTGGTATGTGGGTGGACCGGTGCTTGGGTGCTGTCCTTGGACAAGCATCCCACTTATGATTAACCTCTATCGCAAGCATCCGCAACTACAACAAAAGTATTAATGTAAGCCTAACCATATCATGAAACATATGGATCCAAATCAGCCCCTTATGAAGCAACGCATAAACTAGGGTTTAAGCTTCTGTCACTCTAGCAACCCATCATCTACTTATTACTTCCCAATGCCTTCCTTTAGGCCCAAATAATGGTGAAGTGTCATGTAGTGGACATTCACATAACACCACTAGAGGAGAGACAACATACATCTCATCAAAATATCGAACGAATACCAAATTCACATGACTACTAATAGCAAGACTTCTCCCATGTCCTCAGGAACAAACGTAACTACTCACAAAGCATATTCATGTTCATAATCAGAGGGGTATTAATATGCATATAGGATCCGAACATATGATCTTCCACCAAGTAAACCAACTAGCATGAACTACAAGGAGTAATGAACACTACTAGCAACCCACAGGTACCAATCCCAGTCTTGGAGACAAGAACTGGATACAAGAGATGAACTAGGGTTTGAGAGGAGATGGTGCTAGTGAATATGTTGATGGAGATTGCCCTCTCCCGATGAGAGGAGAGTTGGTGATGACGATGGCGATGATTTCCCCCTCCCGGAGGGAAGTTTCCCCGGCAGAGCAGCTCCGCCGGAGCCCTAGATTGGTTCCGCCAAGGTTCCGCCTCGTAGCGGCGGAGTCTCGTCCAGAAAGATGGCTTATGATTTTTTCCTCATCGAAAGACTCCATATAGCAGAAGATGGGCATCAGAGGGACACCAGGGGGCCCACGAGGTAGGGGGCACGTCCAGGGGGTAGGGCACGCCCCCCAGCCTCGTGGGGTAGGGTGTGGCCCCCCTGGTGAACTTCTTGCGCTCAATATTTTTTATATATTCTGAAAATGACTTCTGTGAAGTTTCAGGACTTTTGGAGCTGTGCAGAATAGGTCTCTAATATTTGCTCCTTTTCCAGCCCAGAATCCCAGCTCCCGGCATTCTCCCTCTTTATGTAAACCTTGTAAAATAAGAGAGAATAGGCATAAGTATTGTGACATAATGTATAATAACAACCCATAATGCAATAAATATCGTTATAAAAGCATGATGCAAAATGTACGTATCAACTCCCCCAAGCTTAGACCTCGCTTGTCCTCAAGCGAAAGCCGAAATCGAAAAATATGTCCACATGTTTAGAGATAGAGGTGTCGATAAAAATAAAATACGGACATGAGGGCATCATGATCATTCTTAAAACATCAACTTATATAATTCTTGTCATATGATCTCTTATGCTAGAGTAATAATTCAATCACAATTTCAAGTGTGAATCATAAACTTCATTGACAACTAACAAACTATAATCTTAGTCATTGGAGCAATTGCAATTTATCACAACATAGGAAAGAGTCAATATAAGAGCTTTTCAGCTAGTCCACATACTCAGCTATCGTATAGTCTTTCACAATTGCTAACACTCACGCAATACTTATGTGTATGGAGTTTTAATCAGATAGAGAGAAAGATAGGGGCTTATAGTTTTGGCTCCGAACGTCTTACCTCAAGGGTAATGTCAACATTATAGTTCATGAAAACTCACAAATATTTTCACGAAAGTCAGAGAATATTGCCATCATGCATCTTTGGAAGGTAGCAGGTGCATTACATAAACCAAAAGGCATACGTCTATAAGCAAAAGTACCGAACGGGCAAGTAAAAGTGGTCTTAGATTGATCATCAGCTGACACAGGTATTTGAGAGAAACCAGAATAACCATCTAGAAAGCAAAAATGTGTATGTTTGGATAATCTTTCTAGCATTTGATCAATAAAATGTAAGGGGTAATGATCTTTTTTAGTAGCCTTATTTAATTTGCAGAAATCAATTACCATCCTATAACCTGTAATAATCCTTTGCGGAATCAATTCATCTTTATCATTAGGAACGACAGTAATACCTCCGTTTCTAGGGACACAATGGACATGACTTACCCACTGACTATCAGCAACGGGATAAATTATACCTGCCTCAAGGAGCTTTAGTATTCCCTTTCTTACCACTTCTTTCATCTTAGGATTCAGCCGTCGTTGGTGATCACGAACTAGTTTGGCATCTTTCTCCAAATTTATTTTGTGTTGACATAGTGTGGGACTAATGCCCTTAAGATCATCGAGAGTATATCCAATAGCAGTACGGTGCTTCTTCAGAGTTTTCAATAATCTCCCTTCTTCATGCTTTGAAAGGTTAGCACTAATAATAACAGGATATATCTTTTTCTCATCAAGATAAGCATATTTAAGAGTATCAGGTAACGGTTTGAGCTCAAACACGGGATCACCCTTGGGTGGAGGAGGATCCCCTAGGATTTCAACAGGCAAATTGTGTTTCAGGATGGGTTACTATTTAAAGATTACTTCATCTATTTCCCTTCTTTCATTCATAAACATATCATTTTCATGGTCTAGCAAATATTGTTCTAAAGGATCACTAGGAGGCACGGCAATAGAAGCAAGACCAATAATTTCATCTTTACTAGGAAATTCCTCTTCACGGTGTTGTCTACGAAATTTTGAGAAATTAAATTCATGAGACATATCACCTAAACCAATAGTAACAACATCATTTTCGCAATCTATCTTAGCATTAACTGTGTTCAAGAAGGGTCTACCAAATATAATGGGACAAAACTATCTTGTGGGGAACCAGGAATAAGAAAATCAGCAGGATATTTAGTTTTCCCACACAAGACTTCAACATCTCTAACAATTCCGATTGGTGAAATAGTATCTCTATTGGCAAGTTTAATTGTGACATCAATATCTTCTAACTCAGCAGGTGCAATATCATGCATAATTTCTTTGTATAAGTCATGAGGTATAGCACTAGCACTGGCACCCATATCACATAAGCCATGATAACAATGATCTCCTATTTTAACAGAAATAACAGGCATGCCTACCATGGGTCTATGTTTATCTTTAGCACAAGGTTTAGCAATTCTAGCAGCCTCATCACAGAAATGAATAACATGCCCATCAATATTATCAGACAAGAGATCTTTAACAATAGCAATATTAGGTTCAACTTTAATTTGCTCAGGAGGTGTATAGGTTCTAATATTGCTTTTACGAACCACAGTTGAAGCTTTAGCATGATCTTTTATCCTAACAGGAAAAGATGGTTTCTCAACATAAGCAGTAGGAACAATATGATCATTATAAGTGACAATCTTTTCTTCAACTTTAATAGGTGCAGCTACTTTTACTTCTATGGGAGGATGATATTTAAACCACTTCTCCCTAGGGAGATCAACATGAGTAGCAAAAGATTCACAGAAAGAAGCTACTATTTTAGAGTCAAGTCCATATTTAGTGCTAAATTTACGGAAAACATCGGTATCCATTAAATATTTAACACAATCAAACTTAGGTGTCATACCTGACTTCTTACCTTCGTCGAGGTCCCAATCTTCAGAGTTGCGTTTAATTCTTTCCAATAAATCCCATTTGAATTCAATAGTCTTCATCATAAAAGAGCCAACACAAGAAGTATCGAGCATGGTGTGATTGTTATCAGAAAGTCGAGCATATAAGTTTTGAATGATTATTTCTCTTGAGAGCTCATGATTGGGGCATGAATATAACATTGATTTAAGCCTCTTCCAAGCTTGAGCGATGCTTTCTCCTTCGCGAGGCCAAAAATTATATATATAATTATGATCACGATGAACAAGATGCATAGGATAAAACTTCTGATGAAATTCCAATTTCAATCGTTTGTAGTTCCATGATCCCATATCATCACATAGCCTATACCATGTCAATGCATCTCCCTTCAAAGATAAAGGGAAGACCTTCTTCTTAATAACATCCTCAGGCACACCTGCAAGCTTAAATAATCCACAAACTTCATCCACATATATTGGGTGCCCATCAGGATGCATTGTTCCGTCTCCTGCAAAAGGATTAGTTAGCAGTTTTTCTATCATACCCGAAGGAATCTCAAAGTAGACATTTTCATTTTCAGTAGGTTCAATAGGTTGAGGAGCAACTCTTTGCTCTACTGGTCGGGGTGAAGATACCCCGAACAAGCCCCTCAGAGGATTACTTTCCATAGTAACAAGTGACAGTAAATTTCAGCACACTATATAAATTTTTCCTTACCAAATTCCACCTACCAAAGGCGCTTCACTCCCCGGCAATGGCGCCAGAAAAGAGTCTTGATGACCCACAAGTATAGGGGATCTACCATAGTCCTTTCGATAAGTAAGAGTGTCGAACCCAACGAGGAGCAGAAGGAAATGATAAGCGGTTTTCAGCAAGGTATTCTCTGCAAGCACTGAAATTATAGGTGACAGATAGTTTTGTGATAAGATAAATTGTAATGAGCAACAAGTAACAAAAGTAAATAAAGTGTAGCATGGTGGCCCAGTCCTTTTTGTAGCAAAGGACAAGCCTGGACAAATTCTTATATGGAAGAAAGCGCTCTCGAGGACACATGGGAATATTGTCAAGCTAGGTTTCATCACGATCATATAATTCGTGTTCGGTACTTTGATAATTTGGTACGTGGGTGGACCGGTGCTTGGGTTCTGTCCTTACTTGGACAAGCATCCCACTTATGATTAACCTCTATTGCAAGCATCCGCAACTACAACAAAAGTATTAAGGTAAACCTAACCATAGCATGAAACATACGGATCCAAATCAGCCCCTTGCGAAGCAACACATAAACTAGGGTTTAAGCTTCTGTCACTCTAGCAACCCATCATCTACTTATTACTTCCAATGCCTTCCTCTAGGCCCAACTAATGGTGAAGTGTCATGTAGTCGACGTTCACATAACACCACTAGAGGAGAGACAACATACATCTCATCAAAATATCGAACGAATACCAAATTCACATGACTACTAATAGCAAGACTTCTCCCATGTCCTCAGGAACAAACGTAACTACTCACAAAGCATATTCATGTTCATAATCAGAGGGGTATTAATATGCATATAGGATCTGAACATACGATCTTCCACCAAGTAAACCAACTAGCATCAACTACAAGGAGTAATCAACACTACTAGCAACCCACACGTACCAATCCTAGACTTGGAGACAAGAATTGGATACAAGAGATGAACTAGGGTTCGAGAGGAGATGGTGCTGGTGAAGATGTTGATGGAGATTGCCCTCTCCCGATGAGAGGAGCGTTGGTGATGACAATGGCGATGATTTCCCCCTCCCGGAGGGAAGTTTCCCCGGCAGAGCAGCTCCGCCAGAGCCCTAGATTGGTTCCGCCAAGGTACCGACTCGTAGTGGCGGACTCTCATCCGGAAAGATGGCTTATGATCTTTTCCTCATCGAAAGACTCCATATAGCAGAAGATGGGCATCGGAGGGCCACCAGGGGGCCCACGAGGTAGGGGGCGCGCCCAGGGGGTAGGGCGCACGCCCCACCCTCGTGGGCAGGGTGTGGCCCCCCTGGTGAACTTCTTGCGCTCAGTATTTTTTATATATTCTGAAAATGACTTCCATGATGTTTCAGGACTTTTGGAGCTGTGCAGAATAGGTCTCTAATATTTGCTCCTTTTCCAGCCCAGAATCCCAGCTGCAAGCATTCTCCCTCTTTATGTAAACCTTGTAAAATAAGAGAGAATAAGCATAAGTATTGTGACATAATGTATAATAACAGCCCATAATGCAATAAATATCGATATAAAAGCATGATGCAAAATGGACGTATCAGAGAGATAAAGGGGGAGATTTGGATTTCGGATCTGAAAATGGGGGAGGGAAGAGGGGGTGTCGTGGAGGGAAACGGAAAAGGGTGGAGGGAAATCGGGGCGGGGGAATTCAGGGGTCGTATATGTATCGGCTCCACGCCATGCCGGTTGGTCTGGGGCTTTTCGACCGGCCGGCCGTCTAGGAGGATTTGGGAAGGTTTTAGAACGCATGGATGGATGGATGATGATGGTGTGCGTGTGTGTGTTTTTGTTTTCTTTCTGGTTTGTGTTAACGGCCTAGTGTGATGTCACTTGTATGCCTAATGTACAAAGAGCGTAAATAAACAGATTCAAAATAATCCATGCTTGTTTAGATGGTGTGTCAAAAGTAGAGTGCCATATAAACATGATAAAAATTACATTGAGGTCTCTGGGCCAACGAACGACCAGTGTCGCCAGCAGCGCATGGTTGTTGTCACTCCTATTCCGAAGCCGGTCTAACCTTGTCAATGAGAGCTGGGTCTATGTATTCAACAAGTTATAGTGAATGCAATGCTACGAGGGTGTTGGTTGGGTTGTGAGTTGTGGGAAAGCTGATGTGAGCAGTATTGTCGTGTGGTAAACTGTGTGTGTGAGTCGTGGCTTTCAAGCAAAATGTCTTGAATACCCTTGTGATGTTGACATGGTGTTTATGTACTAGAATAATGATAATAATCTGCTTTTAGACATGTTTCACTGATTTTTTTAGTTGTTGTATGCTTGTTGCAGGTAATTAAAATGTGAGAATTGTAAACCAACAGAACTACAAATATAACATCAATTCTTCATACATCATCCTAAGCACATATATATACCAAAGGACTTAAAATTGTTCACACATCACCATCCACATATCTACACCAAAAGACACCTCTTGATGTCTTGTGTCTATGCCAAAGAAATTACTTATTCATGCATTGTTAGTCACATCTATACCAAAAGACATCACTAGCTCTCCCATAAGATAGTTACTCTCCTATCGCGGTAAATAAATAGTTAGCAATGTTATCACGAACATCATTCATGTTTACCGCATCAAGTGGAGATGGGGCATGTAGTGGTACAGACTGTCGCACCACGCGTGGCATGTAGTCCTCATATGTGTCATAAGGTATCCACTTCGGTTTGGATAGCCCTAATCAACAAGGTGGTATCTGCCTACAGATTATAACAAAGTTAGCAGTACCAAAATAGAAAAATGAAACTAAATTGTGTCAAATATGAATATAGTTTCGTAGAACCATGTTGAGGAACGGGGAACTTATGTGTGTACTTGTATAGGGTACGATTTAAAATCATTGTGTCATGTGTTGAGCCCGGCCATCCAACGACAATGAAAGTAAACCTCACATCAAAGTCACAAAGGGCCGTCACATTTGGGGAAGTAAATCCATGCCAGCCTATGTGGGTAATGACATATGATGCTGCAACTGAAACTTGTATTTGGAATCCATCTATTACTCTAGTAGCACCCTCGAAATGTCGCCAAAACCGATTAACTTTAATTCTTTCGCATGGAGTTGAGAAAGAATAATATGTGGGTTTTATGACACTTCTCCGAACTTCCGATTAATTATTTTAGATGATCTTGCAAAACGATTATTAACTTGGGATAAAGATTGTGGGTCCCCATCAATCCATAAGACACATGGCTAATAATTTTCAATGATGCCATGCCTCTACTTGATTGCAATCCATAATCATCAACTAGAAGATCATGCAATGACATTAAAACATTTGGGTACATCCTAAACATTTTGTGGTACATCTTTCAATCATCAAGATTCTCCATTGCCCATTCATGTCTAGATTGTTGAGGAATTCGATATGATGCTTTGTTCAAGTAAGTCTGGCTATACTTGTTACCTATTTCTTAGACCATATCAAATTCATATGGAATGTGTGACATCTCAACAAAGAAGGTCCTCTCAGCCTCTTCATCAATTGTCTCCACGCTTTCATCCATCTACAAAATAGAGGAACAAACATATAAGTACGTGGCAACCTAGAAAATTGTAGCAAATATCACATATATGATGGAGAGCAAATGACATTCATAGTAGCCGAAAAAATAGCAGCGAACATCACATATATGATGCAAAACAAATGACATCCATAGCAGACCAAAAATCGCAGCGAACACCACATTTACAATGCAAAACAAATGACATGCTTAGCAGCCCAAAAAATGACAACAAACATCACATATAAGATGGAAAACAAATGGCATGCATGTCAGCCATTAAAAGTCAGCAAACGTTACACCCATAGAGTCGACATTCTGCATTACACAGTAGCAACAAGTCTCGTAAATAGTTCACTACATCAACACATACTAAATCTGAAAATAGCACATACTCAAAGTAGTTCTGAGAGGATAATAACATTTGTTGGAAAGGATGATACAACTTGCTACTTGCACACTGGTTCATGCCCCCTCGTAAGCCAATCAAACTTGTCTCCTTAGTTTTAACCAACATAAACAACTCACGATACCCCGGCTTCATCACAACCTTGGTGGTGGTGTGGAACAATGGAGCCCCTTCCTCGGGCCCACACTCTAATAACTCACAAGTATATGGGATCAATTGTAACCTTTCTCGATAAGCAAGAGTGTCGTCGGTTCCCATCTTTTGGTACATGCAGTCATTTTCCCTAGAAAAAATAAGGATAGGACTTTTGGGACGGAGCACCGTCGTCTCGAGGCGGAACTTGGGCAGGAGCACTTTTGCACTCCGGTAGAGCGATTCCGCCGGGAATACTTCCCTGCGGGAGGGTGAAATCGAAGCTATCATCATCACCAACAACCCTCTCATCATAGGAGGGCCAATTCCATCAACATCTTCAACAACACCATCTCATCTCAAAACCCTGCTTCATCTCTTGTGTTCAATCTTTGTATCAAAACCTCATATTGGTACCCGTGGGTGACTAGTAGTGTTGATTACATCTAGTAGTTGATGCTAGCCCATTTATTTGGTTGAGCTTATATGTCCAGATCCATTATGATATTCAATACCCCTCTAATCTTGAGCATGAATATGTTGTGTGAGTAGTTACTTTTGTTCTTGAGGACATGGGAGAAGTCTTGTCATAAGTAATCATGGGAATTTGATATTCGTTCAATATTTTGATGATATGTATGTTGTGATTCCCTTAGTGGTGTTAGTGAACGTCGACTACATGATACTTCACCATCTCTGGGCCTAAGGGAATGCATTGTGGAGTAGTTATTAGATGATGGGTTGCTAGAGTGACAGAAGCTTAAACCCTAGTTTATGCGCTATTTCCGTAAGGGGCTGACTTGGATCCATATGTTTAATACCATGGTTAGATTTTATCTTAATTCTTATTTCGTAGTTGTGGATGCTTGCGAGAGGGGTTAATCATAAGTGGGAGGCTTGTTCGAGTAAGAACAACACCCAAGCACCGGTCCACCCACATATCAAATTATCAAATTAGCAAACGTGAATCAAACCAACATGATGAAAGTGACTAGATGAAATTCCCGCGTGTCCTCAAGAACGCTTTGCTTACTATAAGAGATCGTTTTGGCATGTCCTTTGCTACAAAAATGCTTGGCATACCTTGCTGCACCTATTGTTACTATTGCTACTTATTACTTGTTACAAATTATCTTGCTATCAAACAACCTGTTACCGACAATTTCAGTGCTTGCAGAAATTATCTTGCTGAAAACCGCTTGTCATTTGCTTCTGCTCCTCGTTGGGTTCGACGCTCTTACTTATCGAAAGGACTACGATTGATCCCCTATACTTGTGGAGCATCACCCTCTTAATTGTAACTCTAAGGCTAGAGTGTTTAAAATCGAACAATTCGACAACAGTCCTAGGATAGTTCCTATAACATAACTCATTCAGATGGTACCTGATTTTCCTGAAGGGTGGGAGAACATCATTTTGTCATGCATATCAAGCATCTCCTATGTGGGAATTAGCATCGAGAATATGTATCCAAGTAGTCGAGACATGCTGTCGACGAGAATGTTAGTGTCATGGGCTGACCCTTCCCAGCAAGCCAACACATATGTGAACTTCAGATCGAAATCAACAACAAACACATTCTATCTTGTGTAGTTCTTTCTACCCCTGTATACTCTAGCCTGTGACCTCCACACTCTAGTAGTCACGTGAGTATCATCTATTGCACTAATTATAATCATGTGATGGCATGGAAAAACTATCACTATTAACAATACAAGCATGTCATGGCATGAACAAGGAGTACTGCTCACCTTGAAATGTGGGTACTGATACGTTTCCAACGTACCTATAATTTTTGATTGTTCCATGCTATTTTATTATCATTCTTGGATGTTTTACAATCATTTATAGTCATTTTATATCATTTTTTGGTACTAACCTATTGACATAGTGCCGAGTGCCATTGATGTTTTCTGCATGTTTTTTACATTGCAGGAAATCAATACCAAACGGAGTCCAAATGCAGCGAAACATTTTATGGTTTTTTTGGCCCAGAAGACATCTCGTGGGCCAAAGAAGTAATGAAGAGTGAGCCCGAGGTGAGCACAAGACACCAGGGCATGCCTGGAGGCCCAGGTGCGCCCTGGTGGGTTGTGGCCACCTCGGTGGCCTCCCGCACCGCCTCTTTGCTCTATAAATACCCCAATATTCCAGAAACCCTGGGGGAGTCGACGAAAATCAATTCCAGCTGCCGCAAGTTCCAGAAACACCAGATCCAATATAGACACCATCACGGAGGGGTTCATCATGTCCATTGGTGCCTCTCGGATGATGAGTGAGTAGTCTTTCGTAGATCTTCGGGTCCGTAGTTAGTAGCTAGATGGCTTCCTCTCTCTCGTTTGATTCTCAATACAATGGTCTCTTGGAGATCCATATGATGTAATTC
Source organism: Triticum aestivum (assembly GCF_018294505.1). Classification (NCBI taxonomy): domain Eukaryota; kingdom Viridiplantae; phylum Streptophyta; class Magnoliopsida; order Poales; family Poaceae; genus Triticum; species Triticum aestivum. Next base: position 637,433,913 of record NC_057803.1, read on the forward strand.
TTTTTTGCGGTGTGTTTATTGGGATCCGATGAACTTTGAGTTTATGATTAGATCTATGTTTTTATCCATCAAAGTTATTTGAGTCTTTTGATCTCTTATATGCATGATTGCTTATAGTCTCGTATTTCTTCTCCGATATTTAGGTTTTGTTTGGCCGACTTGATCTATTTATCTTGCAATGGGAAGAGGTGCTTTGTGATGGGTTCGATCTTATGGTGCTTGATCCCAGTGACAGAAGGGGAACCGACACGTATGTATCGTTGCTATTAAGGATACCAAGATGGGATATATTTCTACATAAATAGATCTTGTCTACATCATGTCATCATTCTTATTGCATTACTCTAATTCTCCATGAACTTAATACACTAGATGCATGCTGGATAGCGGGTCGATGTGTGGAGTAATAGTAATAGATGCAGGCAAGAGTTGGTCTACTAATTTTGGACGTGATGCCTATATAATGATCATTGCCTTGATATCGTCATGATTATTTGAAGTTCTATCAATTGCCCAACAGTAATTTGTTTACCCACCGTTTGCTTATTTTCTCGAGAGAAGCCACTAGTGAAACCTACGGCCACCGGGTCTCTTCTTTATTATATTTGCCTTTGTGATATATTTTTATTTGCTTTTATTTTCAGATCTAATAATACAAAAACCCAAAAATATCTCGTTGAATTTTATTTGCTTTTATTTGCATTTATCAATCTACTACAATTTTTATCCTGTCTACTTGCCAATTTCTGGCACCGTTAGCCGAAAGGGATTGACAACCCCTTTAATACATCGGGTTGCGAGTATTTGTTATTTGTGTGCAGGTTTCATTCACATAGTGTTGCGTGGTTCTCCTACTGGTTCGATAACCTTGGTCTCATCACTGAGGGAAATACCTACCATTGTTGTGCTGCATCATCCCTTCCTCTTTGGGGAAATACTGACGTAGTTCAAGCCGACATTAAAAGGATTTTCTAGCGCCGTTGCCGCGGAGACACCATCAACATCTACCAGGTTCCTAATCACAAATCCCATCTTCTCGCAATTTACATTATTTGCCATTTGCCTCTCGTTTTCCTCTCGCCCACTTCACAAAAATTTGCCGTTTTATTCACCCTCTTTTTTGTTCGTCGTTTTCTTGTCAGATCTATCTTTTTGCATGCAATCATGAGTGACTTTGGTATGGAAAAAACAGATGATGGCCTAACTCCTAAAATTGGACGATCTGGCAATCTGGATGCTAAAACTTTTATTTTGGGCAAGAGAATGTGGTCTGCGCAGGGCTTCGCCTAAGCACTACGACGCTATGACCGGAGGAGTAAACTGTGGAGGGGGCACCGCACATGGCTAAGAGAACAATTGACGAGCTATGGGGTGCCCCTGCCCCCGTATATAAAGGAGTGGAGGAGGAGGCTGTTGGGGAACACAGTATTTCAAAAAAAATCCTACGATCACGCAAGATCTATCTAGGAGATGCATAGCAACGAGAGGGGAGAGTGTGTCTACGTACCCTTATAGACCGAAAGCGGAAGCATTAAGTAACGCGGTTGATGTAGTCGAACGTCTTCGCGATCCAACCGATCAAGTACCGAAGCACGACACCTCCACGATCTGCACACGTTCAGCTCGGTGACGTCCCTTGTACTCTTGATCCACTTGACGCCGAGGGTGAGTTGTGTCAGCATGACAGCGTGTTGACGGTGATGATTGCTACCTCTTGAGCACTGCATTGGTTTTCCCTTGAAGAGGAAAGGGTGATGCAGCAGAGCAGCGTAAGTATTTCCCTCAGTTTTTGAGAACCAAGGTATCAATCCAGTAGGAGGCCACGCACGAGTCCCTCGCACCTACACAAACAAATAAACTCCTCGCAACCAACGCGATAAAGGGGTTGTCAATCCCTTCACGGCCACCTATGAGAGTGAGATCTGATAGATATGATAAGATAATATTTTTGGTATTCTTATGATAAAGAGAAATAAAGATGCAAGTAAAATAAATGGCAAAGGAAATAACTAAGTATTGGAAGATTAATATGATGGAAAATAGACCCAGGGGCCATAGGTTTCACTAGAGGCTTCTCTCGAGAGCATAAGTATTACCGTGGGTGAACAAATTACTGTTGAGCAATTGACAGAATTGAGCATAGTTTTGAGAATATCTAGGTATGATCATGTATATAGGCATCATGTCCGAGACAAGTAGACCCACTCCTGCCTGCATCTACTACTATTACTCCACACATCGACCGCTATCCACCATGCATCTAGAGTATTAAGTTCAAGAGAACAGAGTAACGCTTTAAGCAAGATGACATGATGTAGAGGGATAAACTCATGCAATATGATATAAACCCCATCTTGTTATCCTCGATGGCAACAATACAATATGTGCCTTGCTGCCCCTACTGTCACTAGGAAAGGACACCGCAAGATTGAACCCAAAGCTAAGCACTTCTCCCATTGCAAGAAAGATCAATCTAGTAGGCCAAACCAAACTGATAATTCGAAGAGACTTGCAAAGATAACCAATCATACATAAAAGAATTCAGAGAAGATTCAAATATTGTTCATAGATAAACTTGATCATAAACCCACAATTCGTCGATCTCAACAAACACACCGCAAAAGAAGATTACATCGAATAGATCTCCACAAGAGAGGGGGAGAACTTTGTATTGAGATCCAAAAAGAGAGAAGAAGCCATCTAGCTAATAACTATGGACCCGTAGGTCTGAAGTAAACTACTCACACTTCATCGGAGAGGCTATGGTGTTGATGTAGAAGCCCTCCATGATCGATACCCACTCCAGCGGAGCTCCGGAAAAGGCCCCAAGATGGGATCTCGTGGATACAGAAAGTTACGGCAGTGGAATTAGGGTTTGGCTCTGTATCTGGTAGTTTGGGGGTATGTAGGTATATATATAGGAGGAAGGAGTACGTCGGTGGAGCAACGTGGGCCCCACGAGGGTGGAGGGCACACCGGGGGGGGGGGGGGGTAGGCGCGCCCCCTACCTCGTGCCTTCCTGGTTGATTGCTTGACGTAGGGTCCAAGTCCTCTAGATCATGTTCGTTCCGAAAATCACGTTCCCGAAGGTTTATTCCGTTTGGACTCCGTTTGATATTCTTTTTCTGTGAAACCCTAAAATAGGCAAAAAACAACAATTCTGGGTTGGGCCTCCGGTTAATAAGTTAGTCCCAAAAATAATATAAAAGTGTATAATAAAGCCCAATAATGTCCAAAGCGGGATATAATATAGCATGGAACAATAAAAAATTATAGATACGTTGGAGACGTATCAAGCATCCCCAAGCTTAATTCCTGCTCGTCCTCGAGTAGGTAAATGATAAAAACAGAATTTTTGATGTGGAATGCGACTTGGCATAATTTCATTGTAATTCTCTTAATTGTGGCATGAATATTCAGATCCGAAAGATTCAAGACAAAAGTTCAATATTGACATAGAAATAATAATACTTCAAGCATACTAACTAAGCAATTATGTCTCTTTAAAATAACATGGCCAAAGAAAGTTATCCCTACAAAATCATATAGTCTGGCTATGCTCCATCTTCACCACACAAAGTATTTAAATCATGCACAACCCCGATGACAAGCCAAGCAATTGTTTCATACTTTTAGTGTTCTCAACCTTTTTCAATCTTCACGCAATACATGAGCGTGAGCCATGGACATAGCACTATAGGTGGAATAGAATGGTGGTTGTGGAGAAGACAAAAAATGGGGAAGATAGTCTCACATCAACTAGGCGTATCAACGGGCTATGGAGATGCCCATTAATAGATATTAATGCGAGTGAGTAGGGATTGCCATGCAACAGATGCACTAGAGCTATAAGTATATGAAAGCTCAACAAAAAGAACTAAGTGGGTGTGCATCTAACTTGCTTGCTCACGAAGACATAGGGCATTTTGAGGAAGCCCATCGTTGGAATATACAAGCCAAGTTCTATAATGAAAAATTCCCACTAGTATGAAAGTGATAGCATAGGAGACTTTCTATCATGAAGATCATGCTCCTACTTTGAAGCACCAGTGTGGGAAAAAAGGATAGTAGTTTTGCTCATTTTTATTTATTTACTTTTTTTGGGCCTTCCCCTTTTTTATTTGGCCTTTCTATTTTTTGGACAATACCCTATGAATGATGATCATCACACTTCTATTTATTTACAACTCAATGATTACAACTCGATACTAGAACAAAGTATAACTCTATATGAATGCCTCCGGCAGTATACCGGGATAGCAATGATGCATGAGTGACTTATATGAAAGAATTATGAATGGTGGCTTTGCCACAACTAAAATGTCAACTACATGATCATGCGAAGCAATATGACAATGATGGAGTGTGTCATAGTAAACGGAACGGTGGAAAGTTGCATGGAAATATATCTCGGAATGGCTATGGAAATGCCATGATAGGTAGGTATGGTGGCTGTTTTGAGGAAGGTATATGGTGGGTGTATGATACCGGCGAAAGGTGCGCGGTATTAGAGAGGCTAGCAATTGTGGAAGGGTGAGAGTGCGTATAATCCATGGACTCAACATTAGTCATAAATAACTCACATACTTATTGAAAAAAATCTATTAGTTATCGAAGCAAAGTACTACGCACATGCTCCTAGGGTGATAGATTGGTAGGAAAAGACCATCGCTCGTCCCCGACCGCCACTCATAAGGAGGACAATCAATAAATACATCATTGACGGTGTCCTGGACTAGGGGGTACTCACCACGTCGTCTCCCGATCTGTTAGATTGGGCCGAGGACCCCCATGGCCGTATACTCATGGGCCAGTTTGGACAGTTGCCGCATACATGGAAGATTCCACAAGACTTGATGATCAAGACAAGGACTCCTCCCCCACCGGCGTATTCGGCTAGGAGTCTTGTTATCCTAGGCCTCTGGTGCATTATATAAACTAGGGCTGGGCTAGTCGATAGATATACAAACAATCATAATCATAGGCTAGCTTCTAGGGTTTAGCCTCTACGATCTCTTGGTAGATCAACTCTTGTAATACTCATATCATCAGGATCAATCAAGCAGGAAGTAGGGTATTACCTCCATCGAGAGGGCCCGAACCTGGGTAAACATCGTGTCCCATGTCTCCTGTTACCACTGACCTTAGACGCACAGTTGGGGACCCCCTACCCGAGATCCGCCGGTTTTGACACTGACATTGGTGCTTTCACTAAGAGTTCCGTTGTGTGATCGGCAAAAGGATCGATGGCTCGTCTGCAGATTAACTGCGACGTCGACATCTTCGTCACCGGCTTGACTGGTCACCTTGGCTTGACCAAGGAGTGTGCCCTGCCTTCGATCGTCATGTTCGGACGAGGGCCTTCATCAACACTAACTCCGATCTCTATCAAGATCATGGAGGAATCGTCCATGGAGCTCGAGGGCTCAACGTTAACATTGCCCTTGGGCGACCATGCTATTTTTCTGGACAGCGAACGCGTATCCGCCGCCACTGCCCCCTCGAGTGTCGTTTCAACGATCGCTTCAGTGGAATTGTGCGGAATCGAGTCTATAACAACCCTGGAAAATTTCGCCGAGTTCCAATGGAGGAATCTTTGACAATCTACAATATACCGGAGTCCTGTCAAATCCAGACGAGAATCAGGACGAGTTTAGGGCGTGGTCTCCAGAGCCCATCTCGGAGGTCCTTTGGGAGATCCAACCGTTCATCTACTGCGGAATTCCCATATCTACCACCCCTCCAAATTTCAGCTCGATCCGACGATTCAAACTCCGGGAACCTTCCGATGAGTGGACCAATTTTCGGATCTGTTTTCTGCGCGAATACGGATCCGATCCGAATTCATGTTTCTTTATGAACGTGATATTGGACAACCTTTTTAGAGGAATTATCTTCTAGGGTATTGTGCGTTGTTTTTAAACACGTGCCCATAAAATTTTAAGCCTCCTCTGAGGTAATCTTCACTATCGTGCTGGTGTCAAACCAGTCCGGCAATACTGCTCCACGGCTACCGACCTGCGCTAGACACGTCGTCGCCTTTTGAGCCGAGCTCAACTTCTTCGGATCATCATCTCGGGGAGCGAACAAGAGTTCGGAATCAACAACGATAAATCATCACCAACATCGCCGCCCCACGGAATACGCAGAGCGGGAACACAGGCATCGCCGCATGGTCACTTCATCAAACCGGCATTGACCGTGTCACAAGTTATGACCTGCGTCGGCATGGCCGCACTGTTGCTTCTTCGAGCCAATGTCCATCACGCCGAACTACTTCAACACCTCGGCTGACATGGCAGCTACAACAACTCCTCACCAGCCTGCTCCGTCACCTCGGCTAGACCGGGGACTTGTCTATTTCTTCATCAACATACTCCGGTGACTTCGGCGTCACCAGCCGACCAGCTTCGTCACGTTAGCTCGACCGAGGGCTTCGCCTCGGCAAGCCAACCTTTGCCAGCATCACCAGGCCATCGCTTTATTGCCCATCAGGCAATGGGTGTGCGGATCGATTCCCGATTTTGGGAGTCGCTTTTCTTCGGAATGCTACAACAAATAAACCAGGTGCTATTAATCCTAACAATTTTTGTTTGTTGGGTTTATTTTAATGAATTATTAGTCTGGTTTGTTCCATCATTTGTACACAGGTCTATCAAATGGCGGCCACATTAAAAATGGTTGCGTGGTGGTTCGGTCAGTTTCCGTACATAGTTTGACGAACGCCGCATCCGGAGCCCGGACCGCCCTGCAAATTCAGGCTTTGTCACGCCTTCACTGCGTCACGCTGACGCCCTGCATCGACATTGGCTTCGGCTCCAGACCACATTTCTTTAAATAAATTATTTTGGCGTAAATCAATTATGCAATGATTATATATATATATATTATTTACTGGATCGCACTGTTTTATGTGTGCAGGTAATAAATTTTGATTGCGTTAGGTGGTCACTACTCCGGAGTGCCGAACTCCTTGCTTGGACACCTCGGGCCTGGGGGCTGGGACTAGGGATGGCAATGGGTCGGGTTTGGGGCGGGTGAAGCTGGTCCAAATCCAATCCATGACCCATCTTCCTACCCTCTGCCCATCCACCAAATTATCCATGGGCACAACTTATGCCCATGCCCAAACCCGTTGGATACCCACATACCCATGAAGCTCCATGGGCATAGAAAAGTCAGCATGAAGCCTTCCCAAAGATCAAATTAGTTCATTGTCATTCACTCACAAATGACAACATAAGCTACATGCATAAGTAGGCAACAAGTAATATGATGAGTCCTTAAGTATGACATACCAGAGGTTGATTCTGCAACATATAGCTTATGGCACAAGTTGCATATTGCCTGCCATTTCCCATTGATTCGCTCTTTCTACTATCACTGGCATATGGCCTCACATGTCATATGGGTATCCATTGGATATCCATGGAGCACAAACTATAACCGTGCCCGACCCGGCTGTTCGTGGGTATCCATATCCATGGACCCATGGGCAGAAATGCGCTCCATACCCTTGCCCAACCGGGTCGGGTATCCATGGGTATCCAGATCCATGGATAAAATTGCTATCCCTAGCTGGGACCTCGGCCATGCCGAGGACTGCGAACCTTGTCGGATCTGTCACAGATCAATGGGCGTCTTCGTCCCGCCATAAGCCCGAATCGCGTCATCAACACCGAGCACATTAACCAGCTAAGTTGCTTTCATGCTAGAAAACTTTCAGTTTTAAATTTTGTTCGGTTCGACCAAGCATTATACTTTTCGGCACAAAGTTGTTTGTGACAAAGTTCCTTGTCAAAACTTTGTTTGTGACGCGCATATTCAAATACCCCGTTTATTTGGGGGCTCCCTTGATGGAGCTTTTCCTCTTGCATATGATTATACTTGTACGGCTTCATTCCTTGTTCGTGTATTATGCCACAATATGCACCATATTGACCTAAGCGATTTGCAAGCTGGGTTGCCTCGCTCCTGTGTTTACCCCTACGTTCCTGATTGTTCGGCTAGGGAGTAAAGGGAGTACCTCTGCGATTGTCACGACCGGGTCATCCGAGCTCTGACCTCAGACTGGGTGAAGCCGAAAGCTAGCGCTCTTATTGTTTTCAATCATGGTCGGAACACAACGGAACTCATGAGTACAAAAAAATATATTGCACAAGTCTCATAGTAATAATGAGCACCGAAGAAAGGTATTGGTGGGGGTACTGTTTTCTTCGAAGATGCTTCTTACACTTCGTCAGTAATATAGCATAAGTTCCCTGAGCGCGCTTTGTCTGTTACAGCCTTATGGCCTGATTGCCTGGTTATCGGAAACACCGTCGATATTCTCGACAGGTGGAGTACATAACACTCTTCGGCCCTTGACCGAAGAGGGAGAAGCCGACGGTCGGTTAAGACGCGTTTAAAGTTTGGGTGAACACATATATGATATAAGTACTTCGGTACATAGAATCATTATACATAAAATTCTTTTACCCAAGTCACTTGGGGGCTCTTAAAATTTATATGAGCTATTTTATAGTAAATGTGTTTTCTTCTTGGTTGTTGCAAAGTCTTATTTTAACACTCCCTTTTTCGACACGAGTATGTGGTCACTAGCCGGGGAGCCTAATTTCTCTCTCAAAGCCGCTAGAGTTTAGTTTGCTAAACTGGCCTAATGAGAAGTACTCCACCTTCGGGATAGGAGGTTGAAGCTGTAGGCTGACCCGCTTGAAGTCTTGAGATAGGATGTGGCATGTTAAAGCACGACAAAAGCACTTTTTTCTTCTAAAGTCCAATTTTCGGATTGGCACCGGACATTGATCTTGTTCGGACGTCAAGTTTTTACTGACGTTTTTTGGTTTTCCAAGCTTTTTGGCACTTCTAAACTATTTGTGTGTTTCTAGCACAAGTCTCGCAGTGCAACGCCGGACACCTTTAGAGATTCGGCAAAAAACATTCTCGGATCTCACTATATATGCATTGGTTTTGAATTGTGTCTTCGGTCAATAGTTGGGTTGCCCGGCTCCTGCGCTTGCCTCCTACGTTCCGCTTTGTTCGGCTAGGTGTGCAAAGGGAGAACCACTGCGATTGTGCTTCCAGCTCACATGGTTAAATACCTCAGTGGAGAAAGCTGAAAACTGACTGTACAATAAGCGTAAACTGGTCAGCGATCCAATGACGGTGTTAAATGACGGGCCATTCATAACAATGGCCGAAGTGTTTATGGCTTGACCTCGACTGTCGCCGAACACTACCGAGGGCTATTAATTGGCCTCCCAAACTAAATCCTTGATATTTTGCTCTTACATTAGAGCTGAGGTTTCATGATCATGCTTAGCATGACAACCCAAAGAAAGGAAACGATAGCGGGACTATTTTCTTTGGAAGACATTTCTTATGTTAAACAGTAATATAACATATCTCTCTGCGTACCTTTGTTTATAAAACCGTATGGCCAGATTGCCTTGTTTGTCGTAAATCTTTGCCCTCATAAAGGCTTTATAAAGTAGGACAAACACTCCTCGGCCACTAGCCAAGGAGGTGTAAGCCGATGGTCGGTCAACAAAGTTTTGTACAATGCGGATCTGAGCATTAAGGATGTAAAGTACCTGGATACATAGAGTCATTACACATAATTTGTGATTTTACTATGGATATCGATCCTTAATTCGGCCACCCGTGCTCGCATTAAGGCTCGGGGGCTACTGGGATTCGGGCTTATTATTTACAAATATTAAAGGGGCACATTGATCCCCTGATCTGGTGTTGCCACCCGACCATTGTCTCGAGGGCTACTGCATTGCCTGTCCAATGCAGAAAATTTTAAGTGCAATACAATTTTTGGGGAGATTATGATCCTCAGGTTGGTCGGCCGCACCCAACCTGAGTCTCGAGGACTGAGCACGTCGCTTTTTGTATCCCGAAGTATTCTGCCGAGCTAGGACTTGATCCTCAGGCCGATTTTGCTAATCAACCTGAGTCTCAGCGGCTACTGGAATCAGTGGTCTTACATCATCCTTCAAGTGCATCTCGGGTTTTCAACCGATACACACGTTGAGGGTTACTGGCTATATATCTCGGCAGAGAATAAATTGCACCAATAAAAAATATTGACAAAAAATTGGCCCACAGTCGGGGTGGTGCACCACCTCGGAAGCAGTCCGGCATAAAGCTCGGGCGCTAGTGGCTGGCTCCATAGAGGGCATTTCCAGCATTAAGCTCGGCTAAACACCTTCAACTTTTTTGGACCAAGATGATCTATGACATCTTGGATATAGTCCAGCGTTGTAGCTTGGACACAGTCCGGCGTTGGAGCTCGGATACATTTCGGTGTTGGAGCTCGGAAGCAGTCCGGCATTGGTGCCTGGCTGCAAAAGATACGTCGAATGCAGTCCGACGTTAGAGCTGAGACGCAAGAGGACACTGCCTCCCGGGAACAACTTCAAACCCGAGGTGTGGCATAAAAATAACAAGGCATTGATAAAGGCCGGAAACTTAAAGGGGCTCATCGGATACCCGACGTGTAAACTCGTCGAATGCATTTCGACGATCCTCAAGATCGAAGATGAGAAGATTTGTTGAACCAGTTTTCAAGACCGACAACCGAAGATGAAGAACAGTTCGGAAGAATCGAGGAGCGTCCCTAACTTGAAGACCGGTTCAGGGGGCTACTGACGGTGTCCTGGACTAGGGGGTACTCACCACGTCGTCTCCCGATCTGTTAGATTGGGCCGAGGACCCCCATGGTCGTATACTCATGGGCCAGTTTGGACAGCTGCCGCATAGATGGAAGATTCCACAAGACTTGGTGATCAAGACAAGGACTCCTCCCCCACCGGTGTATTCGGCTAGGACTCTTGTTATCCTAGGCCTCTGGTGCATTATATAAACCAGGGCCAGGCTAGTCGATAGATCTACAAACAATCATAATCATAGGCTAGCTTCTAGGGTTTAGCCTCTACAATTTCGTGGTAGATCAACTCTTGTAATACTCATATCATCAAGACCAATCAAGCAGGAAGTAGGGTATTACCTCCATCGAGAGGGCCCGAACATGGGTAAACATCGTGTCCCATGTCTCCTGTTACCATTGACCTTAGACGCACAGTTCGGGACCCCCTACCCGAGATCCGCCGGTTTTGACACCGACAATCATGCTACGACTTCTTAACATAACGGTTCACCATACGTGCATGCTACGGGAATCACAAACTTCAACACAAGCAATTCTCAAATTCACAACTACTCAATTAGCACGACTCTAATATCACCATCTCCATATCTCAAAACAATTATCAAGTTTCAAACTTCTCATAGTATTCAACACACTCATAAGAAAAAAAAATCATTAATCTTGAATGCCTAAAATAATTAAAGCAAATTACCATGCTGTTTTATAGGACTCTCAAAATAATCTAAGTGAAGCATGAGAGAAAAAAAGTTTCTATAAAACAAATCTACCAACGTGCTCTAAAAGATATAAGTGAAGCACTAGAGCAAAAACTATATAACTCAAAAGATATAAGTGAAGCACATAGAGTGTTCTAAAAATTTCCGAATCATGAGTGTCTCTCTCAAAAAGGTGTGTGCAGCAAGGATGATTGTGGAAAACTAACAAATAAAGACTCAAATAATACAAGACGCTCCAAGCAAAACACATATCATGTGGTAAATAAAAATATAGCTCCAAGTAAAGTTACCGATAGAAGTAGACGAAAGAGGGAATGTCTTCCGGGGCATCCCCAAGATTTGTCTTTTAGGTGTCCTTAGATTATCTTGGGCTGCCATGGGCATCCCCAAGCTTAGGTTCTTGCCACTCCTTGTTCCATAATCCATCAAATCTTTTACCCAAAACTTGAAAACTTCACAACACAAAACTTAAAGTAGAAAATCTTGTGAGCTCCGTTAGTGAAAGAAAAGAAAACACCACTTCAAGGTACTGTAATGAATTCATTCTTTATTTATATTGGTCTTAAACCTACTGTATTCCAACTTATGTATGGTTTATAAACTATTTTACTAGCCATAGATTCATCAAAATAAGCAAACAACACACGGAAAACAGAATCTGTCAAAAACAGAACAGTCTGTAGTAATCTGTAGCTAACGCAAGATCCGGAACCCCAAAATTTCTAAAATAAATTTCTGGACGTGAGGAATTTATCTATTAATCATCTTCAAAAATAATTAACAAAATAGCACTTTCCAAATAAAAATGGCAGCAATTCTCATCAGCGCTAAAGTTTCTGTTTTTTACATCAAGATTAAAAAGACTTTCCCAAGTCTTCCCAACGGTTCTACTTGGCACAAACACTAATTAAACACAAAAAACACAAAAAAAAACAGAGGATAGATAAATTATTTATTACTAAATAGGAGCAAAAATCAAGGAATAAAAATAAAATTGGGTTGCCTCCCAACAAGCGCTATCGTTTAACGCCCCTAGCTAGGCATGAAAGCAAGGATAGATCTAGGTATTGCCATCTTTGGAAGGCAATCCATAAGTGGCTCTCATAATAGATTCATAAGGTAATTTAATTTTCTTTCTAGGGAAGTGTTCCATGCCTTTTCTTAATGGAAATTGGAATCTAATATTCCCTTCCGTCATATCAATAATTGCACCAATCGTTCTAAGGAAAGGTCTACCAAGAATAATAGGACATGAAGGATTGCAATCTATGTCAAGAACAATAAAATATACGGGCACATAATTCCTATCTGTGACAATAAGAACATCATTAATTCTTCCCATAGGTTTCTTAATAGTGGAATCCGCAAGGTGCAAGTTTAGAGAGCTATCATCAAAATCACGGAAACCTAACAAATCACACAAAGTCTTTGGAATCGTGGAAACACTAGCACCCAAATCACACAAAGCATAGCATTCATGATATTTAATCTTAATTTTAATAGTAGGTTCCCACTCATCATAAAGTTTTCTAGGGATAGAAACTTCCAACTCAAGTTTTTCTTCATAAGATTGCATCAAAGCATCAACGATATGTTTGGTAAAGGCTTTATTTTGACTATAAGCATGAGGATAATTTAGCACGGATTGCAACAAGGAAATACAATCTATCAAAGAGCAATTATCATAATTAAATTCCTTGAAATCCAAAATAGTGGGTTCATTGATATTTAAAGTTTTGACTTCTTCAATCCCACTTTTAACAATTTTAGCATCAAGCTCTAAAGACTCCGTATTTTGGAACGCCTTCTAGGTAAAGGTGGATCATATTCAGTCCCATCATTATCAAGATTCATATTACAAAACAAAGATTTAATAGGGGACACATCAATAACTTTGAGATCTTCATCTTTGTGATCATGGAAACTAAAAGAACACACTTTTATAAAGCAATCTTTCTTAGCACGCATCCTAGTGGTTCTTTCTTTGCACTCATCAATGGAAATTCTCATGGCTTTGAGAGACTCATTGATATCATGCTTAGGAGGAATAGATCTAAGTTTCAAAGAATCAACATCAAGAGAAATTCTATCAACGTTCCTAGCCAACTCATCAATCTTAAGCAATTTTTCTTCAATCAAAGCATTGAAATTCTTTTGTGAGGTAATAAATTATTTAATGTTAGATTAAAAATCAGAGGGTATCTTATTAAAATTTCCATAAGAATTGTTGCAGGAATTACCATAATTATTAGAGGAATTACAAGGATACGACCTAGGATTAAAGTTTCCTCTATACGCGTTGTTACCAAAATTATTCCTACCAACAAAATTAACATCCAAAGATTCATTATTATTCTCAATAAAGGTAGACAAAGGCATATCATTAGGATCAGAAGAAACACTTTTATTAGCAAATAATTTCATAAGTTCATCCATCTTACCACTCAAAACATTAATTTCTTCTATCGCATGCACTTTCTTATTAGTAGATCTTTCAGTGTGTCATTGAGAATAATTAACCATAATATTATCTAGGAGTTTAGTAGCTTCTCCTAAAGTTATTTCCATAAAAGTGACTCCCGCGGCCGAATCTAAAAGATTTCTAGAAGCAAAATTCAATCCAGCATAAATTTTTTGTATAATCATCCACAAATTCAAACCATGTGTAGGGCAATTACGTATCATTAATTTCATCCTCTCCCAAGCTTGTGCAACATGTTCATGATCAAGTTGCTTAAAATTCATAATATCGTTTCTAAGAGAGATGATCTTAGCGGGAGGAAAATACTTAGAGATAAAAGCATCTTTGCACTTATTCCATGAAGCAATACTATTTTAGGCAAAAACGAAAACCAAGCTTCAACATGATCTCTAAGCGAAAAAAGAAATAGCTTCAATTTAAGAATATCATTGTCCACATCTTTCTTCTTTTGCATATCACACAAATCAACAAAGTTGTTTAGATGGGTAGCGGCATCTTCACTACGAAGGCCGGAAAACGGATCTTTCATGACAAGATTCAGCAAAGCATCATTTATTTCACAAGATTCAGCATCGGTAAGAGGAGAAATCGGAGTGCTAATAAAATCATTGTTGTTGGTATAGGTAAAGTCACACAATTTGGTATTATCTTGAGCCATCATGACAAGCAAGCAATCCGACACACAAGCAAACAAGAAACGGGCAAAAAGAGGCGAATAGAGAAAGAGGGGGAGGATGGATAGATAGAGAGAGAGGGCAAATAAAACGGCAAGGGTGAAGTGGGGGGAGAGGAAAACGAGAGGCAAATGGCAAATAATGTAATGCGGGAGATAAGGGTTTGTGATGTGTACTTGGTATGTTGACTTTTCTGTAGACTCCCCAGCAACGGCGCCAGAAATCCTTCTTGCTGCCTCTTGAGCACTGCGTTGGTTTTCCCTTGAAGAGGAAAGGGTGATGCAGCAGAGCAGCGTAAGTATTTCCCTCAGTTTTTGAGAACCAAGGTATCAATCCAGTAGGAGGCCACGCACGAGTCCCTCGCACCTACAAAAAAAACTAAACTCCTCGCAACCAACGCGATAAAGGGGTTGTCAATCCCTTCATGGTCACCTACGAGAGTGAGATCTGATAGATATGATAAGATAATATTTTTGGTATTTTTATGATAAAGAGAAATAAAGATTCAAGTAAAATAAATGGCAAAGGAAATAACTAAGTATTGGAAGATTAATATGATGGAAAATAGATCGGGCCATAGGTTTCACTAGAGGCTTCTCTCGAGAGCATAAGTATTACGGTGGGTGAACAAATTACTGTTGAGCAATTGACGGAATTGAGCATAGTTATGAGAATATCTAGGTATGATCATGTATATAGGCATCACGTCCGAGACAAGTAGACCGACTCCTGCCTGCATCTACTACTATTACTCCACACATCGACCGCTATCCAGCATGCATCTAGAGTATTAAGTTCAAGAGAACAGAGTAACGCTTTAAGCAAGATGACATGATGTAGA
The DNA here is from genome assembly GCF_018294505.1 of Triticum aestivum. NCBI lineage: Eukaryota > Viridiplantae > Streptophyta > Magnoliopsida > Poales > Poaceae > Triticum > Triticum aestivum. The sequence continues at coordinate 637,449,304 of NC_057803.1, forward strand.
GGGATAAACTCATGCAATATGATATAAACCCCATCTTGCTATCCTCGATGGCAACAATACAATATGTGCCTTGCTGCCCCTACTGTCATTGGGAAAGGACACCGCAAAATTGAACCCAAATCTAAGCAGTTCTCCTGTTGCAAGAAAGATCAATCTAGTAGGCCAAACCAAACTGATAATTCGAAGAGACTTGCAAAGATAACCAATCATACATAAAAGAATTCATAGAAGATTCAAATATTGTTCATAGATAAACTTGATCATAGACCCACAATTCATCGATCTCAACAAACACACCGCAAAAGAAGATTACATCGAATAGATCTCCACAAGAGAGGGGGAGAACTTTGTATTGAGATCCAAAAAGAGAGAAGAAGCCATCTAGCTAATAACTATGGACCCGTAGGTCTGAAGTAAACTACTCAAACTTCATCGGAGAGGCTATGGTGTTGATGTAGAAGCCCTCCATGATCGATACCCCCTCCGACGGAGCTCCGGAAAAGGCCCCAAGATGGGATCTCGTGTATACAGAAAGTTACAACGGTGGAATTAGGGTTTTGGCTCCGTATCTGGTAGTTTGGTGGTATGTAGGTATATATAGGAGGAAGGAGTACGTCGGTGGAGCAACGTGGGCCCCACGAGGGTGGAGGGCGCGCCCCCTACCTCGTGCCTTCGTGGTTGATTACTTGACGTAGGGTCCAAGTCCTCTAGATCATGTTTGTTCCGAAAATCACATTCCCGAAGGTTTCATTCCATTTGGACTCCGTTTGATATTCTTTTTCAGTGAAACCCTAAAATAGGCAAAAACAACAATTCTGGGCTGGGCCTCCGGTTAATAAGTTAGTCCCAAAATAATATAAAGGTGTATAATAAAGCCCAATAATGTCCAAAACAGGATATAATATAGCATGGAACAATCAAAAAAATTATAGATACGTTGGAGATGTATCAATGATGAAGTTACTGACGCAGGGTTTCGCCTAAGCACTACGACAATATGGCCGAGGTGGAAACTGTGGAGGGGGGCACCGCACACGGCTAAAGATCAAAGTGTGTGTCTATGGGGTGCCCCCTCCCCTGTATATAAAGGAGGGGAGGAGGAGGCTGGCCTGCCACTAGGGGTGCGCCAAGGGGGGGGGAGGAATCCTTCTCCTAGTAGGAGTAGGTTTCCCCCTTTCCTAGTCCAAGAAGGAGAAGAAGGGAAAGAGGAGAGAAGAGAAGGAAGGAGGGGGGCGCCCCCTTTCCCTTGTCCAATTCGGACTGGGCAAGGGGGGGGGGGCGCCTCTGGCCGACCCTCTCTCTTCTCTACCAAGGCCCATTGTGGCACATTAATCCCCCCGGGGGTTCCGGTGACCTCCCGGTACTCCGGAAAATACCCGATACACTTCGGAACCATTCCGGTGTCTGAATATAACCTTCCAATATATCAATCTTTATGTCTCGACCATTTCGAGACTCCTCGTCATGTCTGTGATCTCATCCGGGACTCCGAACAACCTTCTGTACATCAAATCACATAACTCATAAGACATATCGTCATCGAACATTAAGCATGCGGACCCTACAGGTTCGATAACTATGTAGACATGATCGAGACACATCTCCGGTCAATAACCAATAGCATAACCTAGATGCTCATATTGGTTCCTACATATTCTACAAAGATCTTTATTGGTCAAACTGCACAACAATATACGTTGTTCCCTTTGTCATCGGTATGTTACTTGCCCGAGATTCGATCGTCGGTATCATCATACCTAGTTCAATCTCGTTACCGGCAAGTCTCTTTACTCGTTTCCGTAATGCATCATCCTGCAACTAACTCATTAGTCACATTGCTTGCAAGGCTCATAGTGATGTGCATTGATGGCAGCTAGAACTACATCGGTATTTCCCCGAAGAGGGACGGATGATGTAGCACAGCGACGGTAGAGTATTTCCCTCAGTTATGAAACCAAGGTATCGAACCAGTAGGAGAACCAAGCAACACAACGTAAGTAGCACATGCACACAAATAACAACACCTCACAAGCTGACGTGTTAAAGGGGTTGTCAATCCCTCTCGGGTAACGGCGCCAGAAGGCACGTGTGACGGGAGATAAAGTTGTAAATATTGATAGATCAAACGTCAAATAAAATAAATTGCAGCAAGATATTTTTGGATTTTTGGTTTAATAGATCTGAAATAAAAGCAAGGAAAAAGTAGATTGCAAAGGCAAATATATGAGAAATAAGACCCGGGGGCCGTAGGTTTCACTAGTGGCTTCTCTCAAGAAAATAGCAAATGGTGGGTGAACAAATTACTGTTGGGCAACTGATAGAACATCAAATAATTATGACAATATCCAGGCAATGATCATTAGATAGGCATCACGTCCAAGATTAGTAAACCGAATCCCGCCTGCATCTACTACTATTACTCCACACATCGACTGCTATCCAGCATGCATCTAGTGTATTAAGTTCATGGAAAAATGGAGTAATGCAATAAGAACGATGACATGATGTAGACAAGATACGTTTATCTATATGGCGGTCGATATAGATCTCGTCTTTTTATCCTTAGTAGCAACGATACATACGTGTCGGTTCCCTTTCTGTCACTGGGATCAAGCACCGTAAGATCGAACCCACTACCGGGCACCTCTTCCCATTGAAAGATAAATAGATTGAGTTGGCTAGACAAAACCCAAATATCAGACAAGAAATATGAGGCTATAATAGATCATGCATAAAAGAGATCAAAGAAACTCAAATACTTTCATGGATATAAAAACATAGATCTGATCATAAACTCGAAGTTCATCGATCCTAACAAACACACCGCAAGAGTTACATCATATGGATCTCCAAGAGACCTTTGTATTGAGGATCAAGAGAGAGAGAGAGATGAAACCATCTAGCTACTAACTACGGACCCGAAGGTCTACAAGAAACTACTCACGCATCATCGAAGAGGCACCAATGGAAGTGGTGAACCCCTCTTTGATGGTGTTTAGATTGGATATGGTGTTTCTGGACTCTGCGGCTGCTAGATGAATATTTCATCAACTCCCGTAGGGTTTTGGGAATATTTGGGTATTTATAGAGCAAAGAGGCAGTCCAGGGGGCACCCGAGGTGGGCACAACCCACCTGGGCGCGCCAGGGCTTCCTGGCGTGCCCTAGTGGGTTGTGCCCTGCTCGGGGCACCCCCAGGTGCAACTAGGGCCATTGCCTTTCTTCTGGACCATAAAAAATCATCAATTTTCGTGCCATTTGGACTCCATTTGATATTGATTTCCTGCAATGTAGAAAACATGGAAAAAAGGAACTAGCACTGGGCACTATGTCAATAGGTTAGTACCAAAAATGATATAAAATGACTATAAAATGATTATAAAACATCCAAGATTGATAATAAAACAGCATGGAACAATAAAAAATTAAAGATACATTGGAGATGTATCAACATCCCCAAGCTTAACTCCTACTCGTCCTCGAGTAGGTAAGTGATAAAAGCAGATTTTTTGATGTGGAGTGATGTTCATCAAGTCATATCATATTCTTTTCTTTATAGCATGGACATTTGGAATTTTATGTGATTCAAAGCAATAGTATAGTCTTGACATAATAATTTAGATACTCAAGCATATCAACAAGCAACCATGTCTTTCAAAATATCAATGCTAAAATAAGTTATCCCTAGCAAATCATGCTCAAACATTGATCCATTCATGAAACACACTCGAATATTAACTACACCTTTCGCAGAGGGAAGTAGGGATTTGTATAAATTAAAAGATAGACCATTCGTAGAGGAAAGAAGGGATTTGTAGAGGTGCCAGAGCTCAAAGCGAAAAATTTGAGATAAATTTTTTTTGGGAGGTGCATCCATCCCACCGACGAAAACGACTTAGAGTTCCGAACACTTTCCATGCTAGATATGCCATAGGCGGTTCCCATACAGAAAATAAAGTTTATTCCTTTTTTCCACCATAAATTTCATTTTCCATGGCTAACCGTATCCACGGGTGCCCTCCATACCAACACTTTCCAAGGAATTTATTACTTGACAAAATAAAGTAAATTCATTTCTTTTTTGCATTTTGGGACTGGGCATCCCTAATACCTTTGCCTTACTCTCGTGCAATGACAAGTGAATAAACACTCATCTTGAGAATAACACATCTAGCATGGAAAATATTAGCCACCCGTTACCTTTCCGCGAGTGAAACAAACACAAAAAAGAGAAGTTTATTTTGAAAACTAGAGATGGCACATGCAAATTTGCTTAGAGTGGCAAAATAATACCACATATAGGTAGATATAGTGGAGTCATGTGGCAAAACTGGTTTAAAGGATTTTGGATGCACAAGTAGTGATCATACTTAGTGCAAAATGAAGGCTAGCAAAAGATTGGGAAGCGACCAACCAAGAAACGAATAATCTCATAAGCAAGCATTAAGCATCATTAACACCGAATAATGCACCACAAGTAGGTTATAATTTTCATTGCATGACTATTGACTTTCGTACTTGCATAGGGAATCACAAACCTTAACACACATATTCCTACTAAGCACAATTACTCATCAACATAACTCACATATCACATCATCATATCTCAAAACTATTACTAAGAATCAAGTTTATTTTGTCCAATGATCTTCATGACATTTCTTTTACTTTATCCTTCTTGGATAACTATCACGTTGGAACTAATTTTCATGAGTTGCTTTTCATAAGCTCAACCAAATATAAGTGAAGATCATGAGCGCAACAAATTTTCTTTCTCTCAAAAAAATCTAAGTGAAGTAAGAGAGAATTTCTTCAAAATTTACCAGCTCTGAAAAAATCTAAGTGAAGCAAGAGAGCATTTCTTCAAAAATAACAAAGCATACCGTGCTAAAAAATATATAAGTGAAGCACTAAAGCAAGTCCTAGCTCATAAAAGATTTAAGTGAAGCATAGAGAGCAATTCTAACAAGTCATGATATAATTTTGGCTCTCTCAAATAGGTGTGTCCAGCAAGGATTGACAACTTAAAACACAAAATAAAACAAGCAAAGACTCATATCATACAAGACGCTCCAAGCAAAACACATATCATGTGACGAATAAAGATATAGTCTCGAGTAAAATACCGATAGTTGTTGGAAGAAAGCGGGGATGCAACTTGGGGGAATCCCCAAGCTTAGTTGGTTGCTCATTCTTGGATAATAGCTTGGGATTCCGGGGCATCCCCAAGCTTAGGCTCTTTACATCCTTCCTTCATCCATCGTAAAATAACCCAAAGCTTGAAAACTTCAATCACACAAAACTCAACAAAGCCTTCTTGAGAGCCGTTAGTATAAAAATAATAAACCACTACTATAATGAAGGAAATATGCCCTAGAGGCAATAATAAAGTTATTATTTTATTTCCTTATATCATGATAAATGTTTATTATTCATGCTAGAATTGTATTATCCGGAAACTGTAACATCCCAAATTTTTCAATTTGGAATGTTATACATAGATCATCATGCCTATCATATTTTCTTGCATTTTGGTCGATCCTAGAAATTTCATGCAACTCAAGGACCCTCGGAGAGAGTTGGAGATTTCGTTATTTTCATATTTGAGTTTTCTCAAATTTTGAAAAGTGGATCATTTGATTTATTTATTTTATCTTCATTATTTTTCCGGTGTCAAAATATATGAGAGAGGGAATAATATGACTTTCCCAAAATTGAGGAAAAATGAAGATTTAATACATAGATCAAATTTTGTTTGCCGGAGTTTTTGTTTGCGTTTTATTTGGATAGGGAAAAATGCGTGTTTCCAAAATTGCATTTTAGGTCCGGAGTAAAGTTCATTTTGTTCGACTCATTTTTAGGAGTCGGGGAAAATTTACTTTAAGAATTTTGGAGTTCGTTTAGATTTTCTTTCTTTTGTGTCTCTGCGCGCGAAACCGATTTAAAAAAAAAAGAAAAAAGAAACTCCCGCAGGCCAGCCGGGCCAAAGGCCCAGCCAGCCGCCGCCCCCAGCAACGCTGCGCGCCAGGCGCCAGGCGCCAGTCGCCGCCTCCCCTCGCTCAGGCCGAGTCCCAGAGGGACTCAAGGCCGGTTCTAGCCCCCTCTTTCCTTTGTTTCGTTTTCCTTTTTCCTCTCTTTTTCTTGCCCCCTACCCCAAGTAAACCCCCCCCCTCACCTATATAAATACCCCCACACCCCCCCTCTCCTCACATCAAAACCCCAAGCCCCCTCTCCTCCTAAGCCACAGCAAGCAGCAGCGCGCAGCCCCAAGCCACCGCCTTAGCCGCGCCGCCCCGCCCCTTAAGCCGTCGCCGCCGTCCTTAGCCGCCGCCGTTCGCCGGAGCCCCTCGCCAAGGTTGCCCCGCGCCGCGTCTCTTTTTCTTCCCTCGGTTCGGTTTTTCTTCTAAACCGTTCCGGTTCTTTTCTAAACCATTCCGGTTTTTCCTAAAAGAACCGTTCCGTTTTCTCTCTGATTCTTTTCTTTTTCTTCCGATTTCTGTTTCGGTTTTCTTCCGAAACCCTAGATCGGTTTTCCGTTTCTTTTTCGGTTTCTTTTCCGAAAACCGTAGATTGGTTTTCGTTCTTCTTTCGGACCGTTCGTCTCAACGAACGTGATCACCGATTTTTGCCGGTTAAGACGCCCGTTCGTTTAACCGTTCGTCTCTTTTCTTTCGTCGGATTTATTCCTCGATCGTGATCTCAGATCCGATCATCGTTCTAGTCTTTCTTCTCGCTTGTTTATCGGAATCAGGTGATTCAAGCGCCTGGTGTTTCGTTTCGAAACCGCCATTCCGTCTAATCAACTTGAACAAGCTTTTGCTACAGTAAAATTTGACCTAGTTTCAACTTGCTAGAATCGAGTTGTTTTCTTCTGCCGTTTGTTTTTCCGTTTCTTTGTTCGGTTTGTTCTTTCTTTGCAACCGGAGTTCTTAAGTTGAATTTTCTGGTTCATTCTCTTGTTCGAGTTTTACCTGTGCATTAGATGAGTACTTATTGTGTGCTTGTTGTTTGTCTGTGATAGATCACCCGGATTGCGCCGCCTGTTACTTCGAAACCCTAGGTCTCGCGGATCATCAGCAAGGCAAGTAACACTTTGATCATACCTTTTCTACAACCCATGTTTTATTGCATTAGATCAATCCTCTCACCTTGCATGATTAGGATCTAATTAAATTGTGGGATGGGAAGTAGATGAGGTAGTACCTATCACCTGTATTATTATGAAACCTTTGGGAGTTACTTCTACGTTTGCTTATTATGCCATGCTATGCTAGTAGACGTGGATTGGGTGAGTGATATCCATGACAGATGTGAGTTGATAATTTTTAATGGTTTATCTAAGGTGGCCACTTAAACACACATCTGGGTGGATTGAGGCACCTGATGTCTATCAGGACTTGCCTGTTTTATTTTGGACCGCCACCCAGGCTCAAAGGGATCATAAGATAATTCATGCTAGAAACTTTTGTGTGCAACCACATGCTACTATGGGCTCTGGCATAGTTGACTAAGTTGTGCGAACTCTTACGGGGTGGACTAGCAGATGTAGGGGTTGTAGGTGGTACAGTCTACCCCACATGTAAGGTGCTAGCGCTTCTGAAAGACTATGTCTCGGTCATCCGTTTCTCAAACACCATGTAGTGCGAGAAAACAAACGGAGGCGATCGAGTCATGTGGGGAAAAGTGCGCAAACCTCTGCAGAGTGTACAAACTAATCATGATTAGCCGTGTCCCCGGTTATGGACAACTTGAGTATCTAGTACTTGAATATCATTGTGAATCTCAACATGTTATTTCTAATTAATATTGTTGGGTTTAATTGTTCACTTAATTGGGATCGGAATGCTGTCAACCATTCTCGATGTTTAACCACTACCATGATAGTTAAATAAATTTATTCCTTTGCAGTAGGGAAAAATTGGCTTTACGCAAAACTGTAACCATAGAGCTTTCCACCAGCCATATATGCATATAGTATAGCTGTTACATTTCATTACTCTCTATGTGTTACATTGCCAGCATATTCCATGTGCTGACCCGTTTTCGGGCTGCAACTTTCATGTTGCAGACTTTTCAGACGATGAGTAAGGTGCTTTTAGGTCGTGGTTCTATACTCAGTGATGCCGTTGGAGTTCATGGACCCATTTATCTTCCAAGTCTTCCGCTGTTATCGACACTAGATGGCCTTAAGCCATATTTATTGTAATAAGTTCTCTTTGAGACAACGATGTAATAAGTGTGTGATTGCCACTCTGCTATAAATCCTTCAATGTACTGTGTGGTGTCAGCATTACTGATCCAGGGATGACACCTGAGCACAGAGCACTTGATCCATTCGGGTCGGGTCGCTACAGAAACATAATACTTGTGTGAATACATAGACAAACTAAAACGTCACTAGTATGCCTCTATTTGACTAGCTCGTTAATCAAAGATGGTTATGTTTCCTAACCATAGACATGTGTTGTCATTTGATTAACGGGATCACATCATTAGGAGAATGATGTGATTGACATGACCCATTCCATTAGCTTAGCACCCGATCGTTTAGTATGTTGCTATTGCTTTCTTCATGACTTATATATGTTCCTATGGCCATGAGATTATGCAACTCCCGTTTGCCGGAGGAACACTTTGTGTGCTACCAAACGTCACAACATAACTGGGTGATTATAAAGGAGCTCTACAGGTGTCTCCAAAGGTACATGTTGGGTTGGCGTATTTCGAGATTAGGATTTGTCACTCCGATTGTCGGAGAGGTATCTCTGGGCCCTCTCGGTAATGCACATCACGTAAGCCTTGCAAGCATTGCAACTAATGAGTTAGTTGCGAGATGATGTATTACGAAACGAGTAAAGAGACTTGCCGGTAACGAGATTGAACTAGGTATTGAGATACCGACGATCGGATCTCGGGCAAGTAACATACCGATGACAAAGGGAACAACGTATGTTGTTATGCGGTCTGACCGATAAAGATCTTCGTAGAATATGTAGGAGCCAATATGAGCATCCAGGTTCCGCTATTGGTTATTGACCGGAGACATGTCTCGGTCATGTCTACATTGTTCTCGAACCCGTAGGGTCCGCACGCTTAATGTTACGATGGCAGTTTCATTATGAGTTTATATATTTTGATGTACCGAAGTTTGTTCGGACTCCCGAATGTGATCACGGACATGACGAGGAGTCTTGAAATGGTCGAGACATAAAGATTGATATATTGGAAGCCTATATTTGGACATCGGAAGTGTTCCGAGTGAAAACGGCATTTTACCGGAGTACCGGGAGGTTACCGGAACCCCCCGGTAACCTAATGGGCCTTAATGGGCCTAGTGGAGGAAGAGGAGAGGAGGCCTAGGGGCTGCCGCGCGCCCCTCCTCCCAAGTCCGAATTGGATAAGGAGGGGGGGGGGCGGCACCCCCCCTTTCCTTTCTTCCCTCTCCTCCTTCCCCCCAAGTCCTAATCCAACTAGGGAAAGGGGGGAGTCTTACTCCCGGTAGGAGTAGGACTCCTCCTGCGCGCCTCCTCCTAGGGCCGGCCGCACCCCCTTGCTCCTTTATATACGGGGGCAAGGGGGCACCTCTAGACACAGAAGTTGATCCTCGTGATCGTTTTCTTAGCCGTGTGCGGTGCCCCCTTCCACCATACTCCTTGATAATATTGTAGCGGTGCTTAGGCGAAGCCCTGCGATGGTAGAACATCAAGATCGTCACCACGCCGTCGTGCTGACGGAACTCTTCCCCGACACTTTGCTGGATCGGAGTCCGGGGATCGTCATCGAGCTGAACGTGTGCAGAACTCGGAGGTGCCGTACGTTCGGTACTTGGATCGGTCGGATCGGCAAGACGTACGACTACTTCCTCTACGTTGTGTCAACACTTCCGTTGCCGGTCTACGAGGGTATGTAGACAACACTCTCCCCTCTCGTTGCTATGCATCACCTTGATCTTGCGTGTGCGTAGGAATTTTTTTGAAATTACTACGTTCCCCAACAGTGGTATCAGAGCCTAGGTTTTATGTGTTGATGTTATATGCACGAGTAGAACACAAGTGAGTTGTGGGCGATATAATTCATACTGCTTACCAGCATGTCATACTTTGGTTTGGAGGTACTGTTGGATGAAGCGGCCCGGACCGACATTACGCGTACGCTTACGCGAGACTGGTTCTACCGACATGCTTTGCACACAGGTGGCTGGCGGGTGTCAGTTTCTCCAACTTTAGTTGAACCAAGTGTGGCTACGCCCGATCCTTGCGAAGGTTAAAATAGCACCAACTTGACCAACTATCGTTGTGGTTTTGATGCGTAGGTAAGATTGGTTCTTGCTTAAGCCCGTAGCAGCCAAGTAAAACTTGCAACACCAAAGTAGAGGACGTCTAACTTGTTTTTGCAGGGCATGTTGTGATGTGATATGGTCAAGACATGATGCTAATTTTATTGTATGAGATGATCATGTTTTGTAACCGAGTTATCGGCAACTGGCAGGAGCCATATGGTTGTCGCTTTATTGTATGCAATGCAATTGCGCTGTAATGCTTTACTTTATCACTAAGCGGTAGCGGTAGTCGTGGAAGCATAAGATTGGCAAGACGACAACGATGCTACGATGGTGATCAAGGTGTCGCGCCGGTGACAATGGTGATCATGACGGTGCTTCAAAGATGGAGATCACAAGCACAAGATGATGATGGCCATATCATATCACTTATATTGATTGCATGTGATGTTTATCTTTTATGCATCTTATCTTGCTTTGATTGACGGTAGCATTTTAAGATGATCTCTCATTAATTATCAAGAAGTGTTCTCCCTGAGTATGCACCGTTGCGAAAGTTCTACGTGCTGAGACACCACGTGATGATCGGGTGTGATAGGCTCTACGTTCAAATACAACGGGTGCAAAACAGTTGCACACGCGGAATACTCAGGTTATACTTGACGAGCCAAGCATATACAAATATGGCCTCGGAACACGGAGACCGAAAGGTCGAGCGTGAATCATATAGTAGATATGATCAACATAGTGATGTTCACCAATGAAACTACTCCATTTCACGTGATGATCGGACATGGTTTAGTTGATTTGGATCACGTGATCACTTAGAGGATTAGAGGGATGTCTATCTAAGTGGGAGTTCTTTAGTAATATGATTAATTGAACTTAAATTTATCATGAACTTAGTACCTGATAGTATCTTGCTTGTTTATGTTTGATTGTAGATAGATGGTCCGTGCTGTTGTTCCGTTGAATTTTAATGCGTTCCTTGAGAAAGCAAAGTTGGAAGATGATGGTAGCAATTACACGGACTAGGTCCGTAACTTGAGGATTATCCTCATTGCTGCATAGAAGAATTACGTCCTGGAAGCACCGCTGGGTGCCATGCCTGCTGCTGGAGCAACACCAGATGTTATGAACGTCTGCCAGAGCAAAGCTGATGACTACTCGATAGTTCAGTGTGCCATGCTTTACGGCTTAGAATCGGGACGTCATGGAGCATATGAGATGTTCGAGGAGTTGAAATTAATATTTCAAGCAAATGCCCGGATTGAGAGATATGAAGTCTCCAATAAGTTCTATAGCTGCAAGATGGAGGAGAACAGTTCTGTCAGTGAGCATATACTCAAAATGTCTGGGTATAATAATCACTTGATTCAATTAGGAGTTAATCTTCCAGATGATTGCGTCATTGACAGAATTCTCCAATCACTTCCACCTAGCTACAAGAGCTTCGTGATGAACTATAATATGCAAGGGATGAATAAGACAATTCCCGAGCTCTTTGCAATGCTGAAAGCTGCGGAGGTAGAAATCAAAAAGGAGCATCAAGTGTTGATGGTCAACAAGACCACTAGTTTCAAGAAAAAGGGCAAAGGGAACAAGAAGGGGAACTTCAAAAAGAACAGCAAGCAAGTTGCTGCTCCAGAGAAGAAACTCAAATCTGGACCTAAGCCTGAAACTGAGTGCTTCTACTGCAAGCAGACTGGTCACTGGAAGCAGAACTGCCCCAAGTATTTGGCGGATAAGAAGGATGGCAAGGTGAACAAAGGTATATGTGATATACATGTTATTGATGTGTACCTTACTAATGCTCGCAGTAGCACCTGGGTATTTGATACTGGTTCTGTTGCTAATATTTGCAACTCGAAACATGGACTACGGATTAAGCGAAGATTGGCTAAGGACGAGGTGATGATGCGCGTGGGAAATGGTTCCAAACTCGATGTGATCGCGGTCGGCACGCTACCTCTACATCTACCTTCGGGATTAGTATTAGACCTAAATAATTGTTATTTGGTGCCAGCGTTAAGCATGAACATTATATCTGGATCTTGTTTGATGCGAGACGGTTATTCATTTAAATCAGAGAATAATGGTTGTTCTATTTATATGAGTAATATCTTTTATGGTCATGCACCCTTGAAGAGTGGTCTATTCTTATTAAATCTCAATAGTAGTGACACACATATTCATAATGTTGAAGCCAAAAGATGCAGAGTTGATAATGATAGTGCAACTTATTTGTGGCACTGCCGTTTAGGTCATATCGGTGTAAAGCGCATGAAGAAACTCCATACTGATGGACTTTTGGAACCACTTGATTATGAATCACTTGGTACTTGCGAGCCGTGCCTCATGGGCAAGATGACTAAAACGCCGTTCTCCGGTACTATGGAGAGAGCAACAGATTTGTTGGAAATCATACATACAGATGTATGTGGTCCGATGAATATTGAGGCTCGTGGCGGATATCGTTATTTTCTCACCTTCACAGATGATTTAAGCAGATATGGGTATATCTACCTAATGAAACATAAGTCTGAAACATTTGAAAAGTTCAAAGAATTTCATAGTGAAGTTGAAAATCATCGTAACAAGAAAATAAAATTCCTACGATCTGATCGTGGAGGAGAATATTTGAGTTACGAGTTTGGTCTACATTTGAAACAATGTGGAATAGTTTCGCAACTCACGCCACCCGGAACACCACAGCGTAATGGTGTGTCCGAACGTTGTAATCGTACTTTACTAGATATGGTGCGATCTATGATGTCTCTTACTGATTTACCACTATCATTTTCGGGATATGCTTTAGAGACGGCCGCATTCACGTTAAATAGGGCACCATCAAAATCCGTTGAGACGACGCCTTATGAACTGTGGTTTGGCAAGAAACCAAAGTTGTCGTTTCTAAAAGTTTGGGGCTGCGATGCTTATGTGAAAAAGCTTCAACCTGATAAGCTCGAACCCAAATCGGAGAAATGTGTCTTCATAGGATATCCATAGAAAACTATTGGATACACCTTCTATCACAGATCCGAAGGCAAGACTTTTGTTGCTAAATTCGGAAACTTTCTAGAGAAGGAGTTTCTCTCGAAAGAAGTGAGTGGGAGGAAAGTAGAACTTGATGAGGTAACTATACCTGCTCCCTTCTTGGAAGGTAGTACATCACAGAATCCGGTTTCTGTGACACCTACACCAATTAGTGAGGAAGCTAATGATGATGATCATGAAACTTCAGAACAAGATACTACTGAACCTCGTAGATCAACCAGAGTAAGATCCGCAACAGAGTGGTATGGTAATCCTGTTCTGGAAGTCATGCTACTAGATCATGATGAACCTATGAACTATGGAGAAGCGATGGTGAGCCCAGATTCCACAAAATGGCTTGAAGCCATGAAATCTGAGATGGGATCCATGTATGAGAACAAAGTATGGACTTTGGTTGACTTGCCCGATGATCGGCAAGCAATTGAGAATAAATGGATCTTCAAGAAGAAGACTGACGCTGACGGTAATGTTACTGTCTACAAAGCTCGACTTGTCGCAAAAGGTTTTCGACAAGTTCAAGGGATTGACTACGATGAGACCTTCTCACCCGTAGTGATGCTTAAGTCTGTCCGGATCATGCTAGCAATTACCGCATTTTATGATTATGAGATTTGGCAGATGGATGTCAAAACTGCATTCCTGAATGGATTTCTGGAAGAAGAGTTGTATATGATGCAGCCAGAAGGTTTTGTCGATCCAAAGGGAGCTAACAAAGTGTGCAAGCTCCAGCGATCCATTTATGGACTGGTGCAAGCCTCTCGGAGTTGGAATAAACGCTTTGATAGTGTGATCAAAGCATTTGGTTTTGTATAGACTTTTGGAGAAGCCTGTATTTACAAGAAAGTGAGTGGGAGCTCTGTAGCATTTCTGATATTCTATGTAGATGACATATTACTAATCGAAAATGATATAGAATTTCTGGATAGCATAAAGGGATACTTGAATAAGAGTTTTTCAATGAAAGACCTCGGTGAAGCTGCTTACATATTGGGCATTAAGATCTATAGAGATAGATCAATACGCTTAATTGGACTTTCACAAAGCACATACCTTGACAAATTTTTGAAGAAGTTCAAAATGGATCAAGCAAACAAATGATTCTTGCCTGTGTTACAAGGTGTGAAATTGAGTAAGACTCAATGCCCGACCAATACAGAAGATAGAGAGAAAATGAAAGATGTTCCCTATGCTTCAGCCATAGGCTCTATCATGTATGCAATGCTGTGTACCAGACCTGATGTGTGTCTTGCTATAAGTCTAGCAGGGAGGTATCAAAGTAATCCAGGAGTGGATCACTGGACAGCGGTCAAAAACATCCTGAAATACCTGAAAAGGACTAAGGATATGTTTCTCGTATATGGAGGTAACAAAGAGCTCATCGTAAATGGTTACGTTGATGCAAGCTTTGACATTGATCCGGACAATTCTAAATCAGAAACCGGATACGTGTTTACATTAAACGGTGAGCTGTCTATTGGTGCAGTTCTAAACAAAGCGTTGTGGCGGGATCTACATGTGAAGCGGAGTACATAGCTGCTTCGGAAGCAACAAACGAAGGAGTCTGGATGAAGGAGTTCATATCCGATCTAGGTGTCATACCTAGTGCATCGGGTCCAATGAAAATCTTTTGTGACAATACTGGTGCAATTTCCTTGGCAAAGGAATCCAGATTTCACAAGAGAACCAAGCACATCAAGAGATGCTTCAATTCCATCCGGGATCTAGTCCAGGTGGGAGACATAGAGATTTGCAAGATACATACGGATCTGAATGTAGCAGACCCATTGACTAAGCCTCTTCCACGAGCAAAACATGATCAGCACCAAAGCTCCATGGGTGTTAGAATCATTACTGTGTAATCTAGATTATTAACTCTAGTGCAAGTGGGAGACTGAAGGAAATATGCCCTAGAGGCAATAATAAAGTTATTATTTTATTTCCTTATATCATGATAAATGTTTATTATTCATGCTAGAATTGTATTATCCGGAAACATAATACTTGTGTGAATACATAGACAAGCTAAAACGTCACTAGTATGCCTCTATTTGACTAGCTCGTTAATCAAAGATGGTTATGTTTCCTAACCATAGACATGTGTTGTCATTTGATTACCGGGATCACATCATTAGGAGAATGATGTGATTGACATGACCCATTCCATTAGCTTAGCACCCGATCGTTTAGTATGTTGCTATTGCTTTCTTCATGACTTATACATGTTCCTATGACTATGAGATTATGCAACTCCCGTTTGCCGAAGGAACACTTTGTGTGCTACCAAACGTCACAACGTAACTGGGTGATTATAAAGGAGCTCAACAGGTGTCTCCAAAGGTACATGTTGGTTTGGCGTATTTCGAGATTAGGATTTGTCACTCCGATTGTCGGAGAGGTATCTCTGGGCCCTCTCGGTAATGCACATCACATAAGCCTTGCAAGCATTGCAACTAATGAGTTAGTTGCGAGATGATGTATTACAAAACGAGTAAAGAGACTTGCCGATAACGAGATTGAACTAGGTATTGAGATACCGACGATCGAATCTCGAGCAAGTAACATACCGATGACAATGGGAACAACGTATGTTGTTATGCGGTCTGACCGATAAAGATCTTCGTAGAATATGTAGGAGCCAATATGAGCATCCAGGTTCCGCTATTGGTTATTGACCGGAGACATGTCTCGGTCATGTCTACATTGTTCTCGAACCCGTAGGGTCCGCACGCTTAACATTACAATGACAGTTTCATTATGAGTTTATATATTTTGATATACCGAAGTTCGTTCGGAGTCTCGAATGTGATCATGGACATGACGAGGAGTCTCGAAATGGTCGAGACATAAAGATTGATATATTGGAAGCCTATGTTTGGACATCGGAAGTGTTCCGAGTGAAAACGGCATTTTACCGGAGTACCGGGAGGTTACCGGAACCCCCCGGTAACCTAATGGGCCTTAATGGGCCTAGTGGAGGAAGAGGAGAGGAGGCCTCGGGGCTGCCGCGCGCCCCTCCCCCCAAGTCCGAATTGGACAAGGAGGGGGGGGGGGGCGGCGCCCCCCTTTCCTTTCTTCCCTCTCCTCCATCCCCCCAAGTCCTAATCCAACTAGGGAAAGGGGGGAGTCCTACTCCCGATAGGAGTAGGACTCCTCCTGCGCACCTCCTCCTAGGGCCGGCCGCACCCGCCTTGCCTCTTTTATATACGGGGGCAAGGGGGCACCTCTAGACACAGAAGTTGATCCTCGTGATCGTTTTCTTAGCCGTGTGCGGTGCCCCCTTCCACCATAGTCCTCGATAATATTGTAGCAGTGCTTAGGCGAAGCCCTGCGACGGTAGAACATCAAGATCGTCACCACGCTGTCGTGCTGACGGAACTCTTCCCTGACACTTTGCTGGATCGGAGTCCGGGGATCGTCATCGAGTTGAACGTGTGCAGAACTCGGAGGTGCCGTACGTTCGGTACTTGGATCGGTCGGATCGAGAAGACGTACGACTACTTCCTCTACGTTGTGTCAACACTTCCGTTGCCAGTCTACGAGGGTACGTAGACAACACTCTCCCCTCTCATTGCTATGCATCACCATGATCTTGCGTGTGCGTAGGAGTTTTTTTTGAAATTACTACGTTCCCCAACAGTAAGTGTTGTATCAAACCAATTCATATTTTGTTTTTGTATTATATCTACTATATTCAACTTTTCTATGGCAAAAACTCATCAAAGAAAACCATAGAGCCATCAAAATAAGCACACAACAGAAAGAAAACAGAATCTGTCAAAACAGAACACTCTGTAGAAATCTGACTATTTTGGATACTTCTGTAACTCCAAAAACTCTGAAAAATTAGGATGACCTGAGAAATTTGTACATTGATCTACTGCAAGTGTAATTGGTATTTTATCGCTCTCTGGTAAAAAATGAAAATTAATTTCGTGAGCACAAACTTTCTGTTTATTTCCAGCAAGATCAAACAACTATTGCCCAAGAAGATCCTAAAGGCTTTACTTGGCACAAACACTAATTAAAACATAAAAAACATAATCATAACAGTAGCATAATTTTGCTAACACTCAAGAACAGAAAGGAAAAAGCAAAAATAAATTTTATTCATGGGGTTGCCTCCCAACAAGTGCTATAGTTTTACGCCCTTAGCTAGGCATAAAGCAAGGATCTAAGTTTTGTAAACTTTGGTTCGAGATCCATAAGATGCCCTCATGATTGAATCATAATGTGGCTTAATTATAGTTCTAGGAAAGTGTTCCATACCTTTCCTCAAAGGAAATTGGAACTTAATATTGCCTTCTTTCATATCAATCACGACACCGATAGTGCGTAAAAACGGTCTACCAAGAATAATTGGACAAGACAGATTGCACTCAATATCAAGAACAATAAAATCTACGGGCACATACTTCCTATTTGCAAGAATAAGAACAACATTAATTCTTCCCATAGGCTTTTTAATAGTGGAATCCGCCAAGTGCAAATTCAAGGAACATTCTTCAAGATTGGTAAGACCAAGCACATCACATAAAGATTTCGGAATTGTAGAAACACTAGCACCCAAGTCACACAAAGCAAAACACTCATAATTTTTAATCTTGACTATGATAGTAGGTTCCCATTCATCATACAATTTTCTAGGAATTGAAACTTCTAATTCCAATTTTTCTTCAAGAGCTTTCATCATAGCATCAACAATATGTTTAGTAAGCTTTATTTTGTTCATAAGCATGGGGTGAATTGATCATGGATTGCAACAAAGAAATACAATCAATCAAAGAGCAACTATCATAATTAAAGTCTTTGTAATCCAAAATAGTGGGTGCATCACTAGCTAAAGTTTTGACCTCTTCAAACCCACTTTCATCAATTTTCTCAACAAGGTTTTCACCCTCTGAAATATTGGGACGCCTTCTACCTAAAGTTGACTCTTCTCCAGTCCCCTTTTCATCACTCTTAACTTTACTAAACAAGGAATCAATAGAATAAACACCAATCATTTTAAGATCTTCATCACTTTTGCAAGAATAATCACTAAAAAAAGCTTTTTCTAAAAATTCTGTTTTAGGTCTAAGCATAGCAGTTCTTTTCTTACTTTCATCCATAGAAACATAAAGAGCTTTAATTGATCCATCTACTTTAGGCACACAAATTTTCATCTTGAGATTTTCCATATCATGAGCAATTCTATCAACACTTCTAGACAAATCATCAATCTTATTCAACTTTTCTTCTATGGAAGTGTTGAAAACTTTTTGTGTATTGCTAAATTCTTTAATATTATTCTCAAGACCAGAGGTGTTCCTATTATTATTGTAAGATTGATTTCCATAGGAATTACCATAATTGTTAGAGGAATTACTAGGAAAAGGCCTAGTATTAAAATTACCTCTATTACTATTGTTATTGAAACTATTGTGAGAAATAAAATTCACATCAATGGCATCTCTATTTTGCTCAATCAAAGTAGACAAAGGCATATCATTAAGATCAATAGGAGCACTTCTACTAGCAACTAATTTCACAAGAGCATCAACTTTTTCACTCAAAGAAGAAATTACTTCAACCGAATTAACTTTTTTACTACTAGGAGCCCTTTCGGTATGCAATTGCAAATAATTCGCCATGATATTATCAAGAAATTTGGTGGCTTCACCCAAAGTAATTTCCATAAAAGTACCACCCGTGGCGGAATCTAAAATATAACAAGATACAAAATTCAATCCCGCATATTTTTTGTATGATCATCTAAAGATTTAACCCATGAGTTGGGCAATTCCTTAGCATCATTTTCACCCTTTCCCAAGATTGTGCAACATGCTCATGTTCAAGTTGCTTTAAATTCATGATCTGGGTTCTAAGGGAAATAATTTTTGTGGGAGAAAAATACTTAGTGATAAAAGCATCCTTGCACTTATTCCAAGAATCGATGCTATTGCGAGGCAAAGAAGAGAACCAATTTTTTGCAGAATCACGCAAAGAGAACGAAAATAATTTCATCTTGACCGCATCATTGTCCACATCTTTTTTCTTTTGCATAACGCATAATTCCACGAAGGTATTAAGATGGGACACGGCATTCTCATTAAGAGTACCGGAAAATTGATCTTTCATAACAAGATTCAACAAAGCAGTATTAATATCACAAGTCTCCGCACTAGTGGCGGGAGGAGCAAGCGGGGTGCCAATAAAATCATTATTGTTGGTATTTGAGAAATCACATAATTTGGTGTTCTCTTGAGTCCTGATGACCACACAACAAGATTGCACTCAAAAACAGATCCGACAATAAAACAGCAAACGGAAAAGAGCGGGAAATAAAACGGCAAATTTTGTGAAGTAGGGGAGAGGAAAACAAGAGGCAAATGGCGAATAATGTAAATTGCGAGGAGATGAGATTTGTGATTAGGAACCTGGTTATGATGAAGATCCTGCCTGGAAACAGCGCCAAAAGTTCTCCTTGATGGCAGCTAGAACTACGTCGGTATTTCCCCGGAGAGGGAGGGATGATGTAGCACAACGACGGTAGAGTATTTCCCTCGGTTATGAAACCAAGGTATCGAACCAGTAGGAGAACCAAGCAACACAACGTAAGCAGCACCTGCACACAAATAACAACACCTCGCAACCCGAAGTGTTAAAGGGGTTTCAATCCCTCTCAGGAAACGGCGCCAGAAGGCACGTGTGACGGGAGATAAAGTTGTAAATATTGATAGATCGAACGCCAAATAAAATAAATTGCAGCAAGATATTTTTGGATTTTTGGTTTAATAGATCTGAAAATAAAAGCAAGGAAAAAGTAGATCGCAAAGGCAAATATATGAGAAATAAGACCCCGGGGCCGTAGGTTTCACTAGTGGCTTCTCTCGAGAAAAATAGCAAACGATGGATGAAAAAATTACTATTGGGCAATTGATAGAACATCAAATAATTATGATGATATCTAGGCAATGATACATAGGAATCACGACCAAGATTAGTAGACTGACTCCTGCCTGCATCTACTACTATTACTCCACACATCGACCGCTATCTAGCATGCATCTAGTGTATTAAGTTCATGGAAAAATGGAGTAATGCAATAAGAATGATGACATGGTGTCGACAAGATCTGTTTATCTATATGGCGCTAGATATAGATCTTGTCTTTTTATCCTTAGCAACAACGATACATACATGTAGGTTCCCTTTCTGTCACTGGGATCAAGCACCGTAAGATCGAACCCACTACCGGGCACCTCTTCCCATTGCAAGATAAATAGATCGAGTTGGCCAAACAAAACCCAAATATCGGAGAAGAAATACGAGGCTATAAGAGATCATGCATCAAAGAGATCAAAGAAACTCAAATACTTTCATGGATATAAAAACATAGATCTGATCATAAACTTGAAGTTCATCGATCCCAACAAACACCGAAAAGAGTTACATCATATGGATCTCCAAGAGACCATTGTATTGAGGATCAAGAGAGAGAGAGAGATGAAGCCATCTAGCTACTAACTACGGACCCGAAGGTCTACAAGGAACTACTCACGCATCATTGGAGAGGCACCAATGGAAGTGGTGAACCTCTCTGTGATGGCGTTTAGATTGGATCTGGTGTTTCCGGACTCTGCGGCGGCTGGATGAATATTTCGTCGACTCCCCTAGGGTTTTGGGAATATTTGGGTATTTATAGAGCAAAGAGGCGGTCCAGGGGGCACCCGAGGGGGGCACAACCCACCAGGGCGTGCCAGGGAGGTGGGCACAACCCACCTGGCGCGCCAGGGCCTCCTGGCGCGCCCTGGTGGGTTATGACCCCCTCAGGGCACCCCTAGGTGCAACCTGGGCCCATTGCCTTTCTTCTGGCCCATAAAAAATCATCATAAAGTTTCGTGCCATTTGGATTCCGTTTGATATTGATTTCCTGCGATGTAAAAAACATGAAAAAACAGGAGTTGGCGCTGGGCACTATGTCAATAGGTTAGTACCAAAATGATATAAAATGACTATAAAATGATTATAAAACATCCAAGATTGATAATAAAACAACATGGAACAATCAAAAATTAAAGATACGTTGGAGACGTATCATGCATTACCGAGAGGGCCCAGAGATACCTCTTCGATACACGGAGTGACAAATCCTAATCTCGATCTATGCCAACTCAACAAACACCATCAGAGACACCTGTAGGGCATCTTTATACTCACCCAATTATGTTGACGTTTGATAGCACACAAGGTGTTCCTCCGGTATTCGGGAGTTGCATAATCTCATAGTCATAGGAACATGTATAAGTCATGAAGAAAGCAATAACAATAAACCAAACGATCATAGTGCTAAGCTAACGGATGGGTCTAGTCCATCACATCATTCTCTAATGATGTGATCCCGTTCATAAAATAACAACACATGTCTATGGCTAGGAAACTTAACCATCTTTGATTAACGAGCTAGTCTTCTAGAGGCATACCAGGGACACTCTGTTTGTCTAGGTATTCACACATGTACTAAGTTTCTGATTAATACAATTCTAGCATGAATAATAAACATTTATCATGATATAAGGAAATATAAATAACAACTTTATTATTGCCTCTAGGGCATATTTCCTTTAGTCTCCTACTTGCACTAGAGTCAATAATCTAGATTACATAGTAATAATTCTAACACCCATGGAGTCTTGGTGCTGATCATGTTTTGCTCGTGAGAGAGGCTTAGTCAACGGGTCTGCAACATTCAGACCCGTATGTATCTTGCAAATCTCCATGTCTCCCTCATTGACTTGATCGCGGATGGAATTGAAGCGTCTCTTGATGTGCTTGGTTCTTTGTGAAATCTGGATTGCTTTGCCAAGGCAATTGCACCAGTATTGTCACAAAAGGTTTTTATTGGACCCGATGCACTAGGTATTACACCTAGATCGGATATGAACTCCTTCATCCAGACTCCTTCATATGCTGCTTCCGAAGCAACTATGTATTCCGCTTCACACGTAGATCCCGCCACGACACTCTGCTTAGAACTGCACCAATTGACAGGTCCACCATTCAATAAAAATACGTATCCGGTTTGTGACTTAGAGTCATCCGGATCACTGTCAAAGCTTGCATCAACGTAATCGTTTACGACGAGATCTTTGTCACCTCCATAAACGAGAAACATATCCTTAGTCCTTTTCAGGTATTTTAGGATGTTCTTGACCGTTGTCCAGTGATCCACTCCAGGACTACTTTGGTACCTCCATGCTAAACTAATAGCAAGGCACACATTAGGTCTGGTACATGACATTGCATACATGATAGAACCTATGGCTGATGCATAGGGGATGACTTTGATTTGCTCTCTGTCTTCTGCAGTGGTCGGGCATTGAGTCAGACTCAATTTCACACCTTGTAACACAGGCAAGAACCCTTTCTTTCCTTGATCCATTTTGAACTTCTTCAAACCTTTATCAAGTATGTGCTTTGTGAAAGTCCTATTAAGCGTCTTGATCTATCTCTATAGATCTTGATGCTCAATATATAAGCAGCTTTACCGAGGTCTTTCATTAAAAAGTTCTTATTCAAGTATCCTTTTATGCTATTCAAAAACTCAGTATCATTTCCGATCAACAATATGTCATCCACATATAATATAAAAAATGCTACGGAGCTCCCACTCACTTTCTTGTAAATACATGCTTCTCCAAAAGTCTGTATAAAACCATATGCTTTGATCACACTATCAAAGCGTATATTCCAACTCCGAGATGCTTGCACCAGTCCATAAATGGACCGCTGGAGCTTGCACACTTTGTTAGCACCTTTTGGATCGAAAAACCTTCTGGTTGCATCATATACAACTCTTCTTTAAGATATCCATTAAGGAATGCAATTTTGACATCCATTTGCCAAATTTCATAATCATAAAATGCGGCAATTGCTAACATGATTCGGACGGACTTAAGCATCGCTACGGGTGAGAAGGTCTCATCGTAGTCAACTCCTTGAACTTGTCAAAAACCTTTCACGACAAGTCGAGCTTTGTAGACAGTAACATTACCGTCAGTGTCAGTCTTCTTCTTGAAGATCCATTTATTCTCTATGGCTTACCGATCATCGAGCAAGTCAACCAAAATCCATACTTTGTTCTCATACATGAATCCCATCTCAGATTTCATGGCCTCAAGCCATTTTGCAAAATCTGGGCTCATCATCGCTTCCTCATAATTTGTAGGTTCATCATGGTCAAGTAACATGACCTCTAGAACAGGATTATCGTACCACTCTCGTGCGGATCTGCTACCTCTTGAGCACTTCATTGGTTTTCCCTTGAAGATGAAAGAGTGATGTAGCGAAGTAGCGTAAGTATTTCCCTCAGTTTTTGACAACCAAGGTATCAATACAGTAGGAGACTACACGCAAGTCCCTCGTACCTACACAAACAAATAAGAACCTTGCAACCAACGCAATAAAGGGGTTGTCAAGCCCTTCACGGTCACTTACGAGAGTGAGATCTGACAGAGATAATAATAATAATAATAAGATAAGTATTTTTGGTATTTTTATAATATAGATTGAAAGTAAAGATTGCAAAATGAAATAGATTGGAAACTTATATGATAAAAGATAGACCCGGGGGGCCATAGGTTTCACTAGTGGCTTCTCTCAAGATAGCATAAGTATTATGGTGGGTGAACAAATTACTATCGAGCAATTGATAGAAAAGTGCATAACTATGATAATATCTAGGCATGATCATGTATATAGGCATCACGTCCGCGACAAGTAGACCGAAATGATTCTGCATGTACTACTATTACTCCACACATCGACAGCTATCCAGCATGCACTAGAGTATTAAGTTCATAAGAACAGAGTAACGCATTAGGCAAGATGACATGATGTAGAGGGATAAACTCAAGCAATATGATATAAACCCCATCTTTTTATCCTCAATGGAAACAATACAATACGTGCCTTGCTGCCCCTGCTGTCACTGGGAAAGGACACCGCAAGATTGAACCCAAAGCTAAGCACTTCTCCCATTGCAAGAAAGATCAATCTAGTAGGCCAAACCAAACTGATAATTCGAAGAGACTTGCAAAGATAACCAATCATACATAAAATATTTCAGAGAAGAATCAAATATTGTTCATAGATAAACTTGATCGTAAACCCACAATTCATCGGATCTCGACAAACACACCGCAAAAAGAGTTACATCAAATAGATCTCCAAGAAGATAGAGGAGAACATTGTATTGAGATCCAAAGAGAGAGAAGAAGCCATCTAGCTAATAACCATGGACTCGAAGGTCAGAACTAAACCACTCACGCATCATTGGAGAGGCTATGGTGTTGATGTAGAAGCCCTCCGTGATTGATTCCCCCTCCGGCGGAGCTCCGGAAAAGGCCCCAAGATGGGATCTCTTGGGTACAGAAGGTTGCGTTGGTGGAAATAGGGTTTCATGGTGCTCCTAGATGTTTTCGGGGTATATGGATATATATAGGAGGATAAAGTAGGTCGGTGGAGCCACGAGGGTGGAGGGCGTGCCTAGGGGGGGTGTAAGTGCATCTAGTGCCACCCCTTGTTGGTTTTGGAGTATTGACGACAAACCTAGTTGAGGGACTCATGTGTTTGTGAGAATTGCAGTATAACACAGGTAGAAGTCCCTCATTGATTCGGTTTTCCTACCAGAGATGACCCCCAAAAATGTATGCAGATAGTGAAGTCAAATGTGGTATGTGAAGATATTCACATTGAAGACTATGACAAGAGAAGACATCGCATGAAGCCTATGGAGCTCGAAGACTTAGATCTTTCATAGTTCTTTTTCTTCTTTGTTGAGTCATGGGAACCACCGTACTGTTAAGTGGGGTCCAAGAGAACCAGTCAGAATGACTGATGTGATGCTTAACCAAAATCCTATGTCTTCGTGTGAAGACCATGAGAGCGAATCTTGTCCAGAGTTGGACAAGTCAGCTTTGCTTGTAGCCCAAGTAAAGTTGCCGCGTGTGTTTGAAATTTGACCGTTGGAACACGTGTCAGTTCCTTAGTGACCCAGGGTCATTTTGGACAAATCAGGTCGGGTTGCCTAGTGGCTATAAATAGCCCACCCCCTACAACCATAAACGGTTGGCTGCTCAGAGTTAGAGTACGACTTTTTTCGTTTGAGAGCAACCCACCTCGAAGCCTTTGAGAGAGAATTCCTTGCGAGGATAAAGCCCTAACCACCCAGAGCCAAAGAGTGTTAGGCATCACTTAAGTCTTCCTGTCTGTGTGATCTGAAGACTTATTACACTTGAGGACTGTGAATCCTCCAGCCGGTTAGGCGTCGCGTTCTGAGCATCCAAGAGTCATTGTGGATCTCCGCTGAATGAAGTCTGTGAAGGTTTGGGAGTCTACCTTGAAGACTTACCAGAGTGATTGGGCGAGGTCTGTGTGACCTTAGCTCAAGGGGAATACGGTGAGGACTGGGTGTCCTGAGCTGCGTGTTTAGGACTGGGTGTCCGGGACTATGTGTCCTTAGGTTTAAATACCTAGCCGCCCTAACCAGACGTACAGTTGTCACAGCAATTGGAACTGGTCTAACAAATCATTGTCTTCAATGAGTCACTGGTTTCATCCTTCCCTTCTCTTTAGTTACTGTTGGTCCTTGTGAAGTCATTGTATGATTGCATTATGTTTTGTCTTCACTGAGTGACTGCTTGTTCTGATTGGCTTCATAATATCTTCCTACCTGATCCTTACTACCTAGCTGCTATAGGTCATTGTGCTTTCACTTCATTGAATACTTGACTATGGTTTGCCTAGTGTAGTCTACCTTCCGCTGCATGGTAATAGGTTTATTTCTATCGTTTGTCTTCAAAACTTCCACGTTTTGAAGACTTTCATAAAAATCGCCTATTCACCCCCCCTCTAGTCGATATAACGCACTTTCAACTAGTATCAGAGCCTGGTACTCCCTTGTTCTGTGTTATTCGGTTTAACCACCTAGAGTTTTAGCTATGTCGACTGCAGGGATAATTAAAGTCTCCGCTGCATGCCCCGTCTTCGATGGAACTGAATATCCCTACTGGAAGAATAAGATGCGCATGCATCTTGAAGCCATTGATGTCGACCTATGGTATGTCGTCAAGAATGGCGTTCCCAAGGCTGCTGAAGGTGTCACCGCTGCTGATGTCAAGAAGTTCGTTCAACTGGACTCCACTGCCAAGAACATTATCTGTGGTCATCTAACCAAAGGACAGTATGGCCGTGTAAGTGCTTTGGAAACATCTAAGCTAGTCTGGGACTGGCTCTCCAAGGTCAATGAAGGCGTCTCAACCCAGTGAGATCAGAGAATCAGTGTCCTTCGCAACCTCTTCAACCGCTTCAAGAGAAATGACAATGAGAATGTCCAACTCACGTTTGATTGACTCACTGACATCCCAAATGAGCTTCAAGCTCTCGGCGCCACTGAGATCACCAAGCATGAAGTCGTCAAGGCACTCCTGAGATCACTTGACAGCTCGTTTGACACCCTAGCCCTGATGATTCAAGAACGTCCTGACTTCAAGACACTCGATCCGTCTGACATACTTGAGAGGCTCAACACACATGAGTTTCATCTTTCTGAGAAAAGAGACATCTACGGTCCCAACTATGGGCGAACTCGTGCCTTGAAGGCAAAAGCTGTCTCCACATCTGAAGAAGAATCTGACAGCAGTTCTAATGATCCTGAAGACATTGGAAAGGAGCTTGCTATGCTTGTGAAGAAGTTCCAAAAATTCACCAAGAAGAAAGGCTTCAGAAAGTCTTCACGATCAAGCTCAAGGAATGATGAAGCTTCTGCTCATGACTACAAGAAAAGATCATGCCACAAGTGCAAGAAACCTGGCCACTACATCTCTGAGTGTCCGCAGTGGGACAATGAGAACAACAAGAAGAAGAAGAGCAAGGAGTATGACTCTGATGACAAGAAGAAGAAGAAATACTCAAAGTCTTCTTCCAAGTATTCCTCCAAGTCTTCATCACACAAGAAGAGCTCATCTAGCAAGGCACGTGCGTTTGTTGGCAAGGAAATGGACCCAGAGGAGGAGTCCGCTTTTGAGCAGGCGGAGGTGGAGTCTAAGGAGGAGTCCGATTCTGGCGTTGCGAGTCTGGCTACAGCATACGTTGCCAAGTCCATCTTCAACACTGAAGACAATGACTTCATCACCGACACTGATGCAAATGACAAGGACTACTCCGCTCCTACCTACTGCTTCATGGCACGCAGTGCCAAGGTAAACACACGCACTACTCACTATCAAACATCTAGTGAAGATGACTCTGATTGTGATTCCAAACCCAGCTACAAACACTTGCTAAAATTGCAACTGAACAACAGAAGGCTATGAAACATATTCAAAAACTGTTAGACAAAAGCGATGATCTGTTAGACGCTGAAATGACTCGATCTCAGTCCTTAATTGAAGACATAAAAAATCTTCATGTCAAGTATGAGGAACTTGAAAGTCGTCATGAAACGCTCTCAATAACTCATGGAAGGCTTTCCTATGATTATCTTCAAAGGAAGCAAGATCTTGAGAAATTGAGGGCGGCTCATGAAGATCTTCAAAAGGAAAACGAGTCACTTCACACCAAACAGATCAGTTCCGCTCAGGAAGGATTTGAACCACCATGTCTTAAATGCATTGAGCGTGATAATGCTACCTCTGTTGCTGAATGTTCTACTGCTGCTACTATTGCAATATCTTCAACTGTTGATGTGGTAACTAACCCCTCTGCTGAGGATACCACTGCTATTGCTGATGAGAATGCTAGGTTGAAGACACTACTTGAAACAGGGATGTACAAAAGTCTCAAAGGGCATCAGACACTATGTGATGTCCTCAAAAGGCAGATCCTGAACCGAAACCCTAGGAAAGAGGGTGTTGGGTTTGAAAGGAAAATGAATGCTGATGGCTCTTACTGGAAACCTGAGAAGTACCCCAAAACCACATGGGTTGTTGCAAAGGAACCTTCAGCGGATCCATCCACCCTATCTGGCTTCACTTGTGCTAATCCCATTGTTATTGATTAATCCTTTGATGCAAACTATAAACTGTTTAAGAATCAGAATGCTGAAGTGTTTGCCAGGTATATTGGTACTAACTGCAGGAACGGACCGCCTATGAAGAAAATCTGGGTGCCGAAAAGGTGTTTGGAGAATCTTCCTGTGAATGTCATCATGACACCACAGGTGAAGAAGACAAACCCCAGACCACAGGCTTCATACGGTCCAAAGGCTTCATACAGACAGAGGACTCACCTGAGTCGCACTAACGCAAATGTTTTGCAAGGAAGCCATACTCAGGCCTATGAATATGAGTGCGGTTCATCAAACCGCCATGTTCATAAGACCAAGAACTATTCTGCTTATTCTTATGAGTACTATTGTCCTCCTGCAAGACTTTTTGCTAGGGCTCCAAAGCCAAAGTTCTCAGATGCTGCACTTAGACTCATTGCTACTAAGCCACCCTTGAAGATGTGGGTGGCTAAGAAAGCTTAACTCTCTTTTGCAAGGAAGGGTCTCCAGCAGAAAACCAAAATCGTCTGACGCTATTGCTGGGGACCTTAAACATCTTGTAGCGCAAGATCAAATGCCCAAATGGTCTTATTATGTACTTTGTTCCTGAATCGCTTGCTACTCGCCCTATCAGTCCAAATCTCGATCTAAGCTTTCATAACCCACTGGTTCGTCAAATGTTTTTGCTTCACAATTCTCTTCGTGAAGCCTATCCCCCTAACTGCACTATAGGGTACGACACCAGTAGCTTCAGAATGGATTATTGATAGTGGGTGTACCAATCACATGACTGGCAAGAGAAGCCTTCTTATGGACTCAACCTTACGTCCATCCGACAAGAGTCACATCACATTTGCTGACACTAGTAAAAGTAAGGTATTGGGTCTAGGTAGAGTTGCAATCTGAAAGGATCAACACATGGATAAAGTCATGCTTGTTGAATCCCTTGGTTTCAACTTAATGTCTGTCTCAATGCTTTGCGATTTAAACATGATCGTGATGTTTGGAAAATATCGTTGCCTTGTTCTAATGGAATCTGACAAGTCTCTAGTGTTTGAAGGGTATAGGAAAGATGATTTGTACATGGTAAATTTCTCAGCAGGACCACAACTTGCCGTATGTCTTCTGGCAAAAGCTTCAGAATGCTGGCTCTGGCATCGGAGGCTAGGGCATGCTGGCATGAGGAACCTGCACACCCTTGCAAAGAAGAAGCATGTCATAGACATCGAGGGCGTCAAGTTCAATAAAGATCACTTATGTGGTGCCTGTGAAGCAGGAAAGATGACGAGGGCCAAGCATCCCTCGAAGACAATCATGACAACGACTCGACCCTTCGAACTGCTCCACATGGATCTTTTCGGTCCCACTCATTACTCAACTCTGACTACTACTGCTTGTCTCTATGGCTTTGTCATTGTTGATGATTATTCTAGATATACTTGGGTGCATATAATCCTCTACAAGACTGAAGTGCAGGATGTCTTCAGACGCTTCACAAATCGAGCAATGAACAACTATGGCGCCAAGATAAAGCACATCAGAAGTGACAATGGTACTGAATTCAAGAACACTGGCCTTGATACATATCTTGATACTTTGGGCATCACACATGAATTCTCAGCTCCGTACACGCCACAACAGAATGGCGTCGTCGAATGCAAGAACAGAACACTCATTGAGATGGCCCGAATGATGCTTGATGAATACAAGACTCCAAGAAAATTCTGGCCTGAAGCCATTGATACTGCATGCCATACAATCAACCGTGTTTATCTCCACAAGCTTCTGAACAAGACATCTTATGAGCTCCTTACTGGCAAGAAGCCAAATGTCAGTTACTTCAGAGTATTTGGCGCCAGGTGCTGGATCAAGGATCCACATCACACCTCAAAATTTGCACCTAAAGCACATGAGGGTTTTATGCTTGGATATGGAAAGGATTCGCACTCCTACAGAGTCTTGAATCTCTTTCATTATAAAGTGGTTGAAACAGTGGATGTGCGTGTCGATGAAACTAACGGCTCACAAAGAGAGCACCTGCCAAATGTGCTAGATGAAGTTCCATCCAGTGAATCAATCAAACTTATGGGAACTGGAGAAATCATACCCTCTGAAGCTCAACCCGAAGAGGAACTTGTCATCTCCGCACCTGATCAACCTGAAGACAATGCTCAGCCTGAAGACAATCCCTCTAACAATGACAATGATCAGCAAGAGCAAAATCTTCGTCCTGTACATCCTCGTGTTGCAAATGAAGTGCAAATTGAGAGAATAATTGATAGCATCAATGCACCAGGTCCACTCACTCGTTCAAGGGGAACACAGCTAGCAATTTTTTGTGGGCACTTCGCATTCATCTCAATAACAGAACCCAAGAAAGTTGAAGAAGCCTTCATGGAACCTGAATGGATTCAAGCTATGCAAGAAGAGCTTCAACAATTTGAGCTGAATAATGTATGGGAACTGGTTAAGCGTCCTGATCCTCGGAAGCACAATATAATAGGAACCAAATGGATATATCGCAACAAGCAAGATGAGCATGGTCAAGTTGTCAGAAACAAAGCTCGTCTCGTTGCTCAAGGATATACTCAAGTTGAGGGGATTGACTTCGATGAAACATTTGCTCCTGTGGCTCAACTTGAAGCCATACACATACTGCTGGCCTATGCAAATCATCATAACATACTTCTATATCAAATGGATGTGAAGAGCGCCTTTCTCAATGGCAAGATTGAAGAAGAAGTGTATGTTGCACAACTGCCTGGCTTTGAAGATCCAAAACATCCTGACATGGTATACAAGCTCAACAAGGCACTGTATGGCCTCAAACAAGCCCCTCGGGCTTGGTATGACACACTCAAATACTTCCTGGAGAGCAAAGGCTTCACACCTGGTTCCCTCAACCCCACTCTCTTCACGAAGACATATGATGGTGAACTGTTTGTGTGCCAAATATATGTGGATGACATTATCTTTGGCTGCACCAATCATAAATATAGTGAATAGTTTGGATATATGATGCAAGAGCAATATCAGATGTCCATGATGGGAGAGCTAAAGTTGTTCCTTGGTCTTCAAATACGACAGCAACGTAACGACATCTTTATATCTCAAGAGAATTATCTCAAAGATTGCCTGAAGAAGTTCGGTATGCAAGACTGCAAAGGCTTCACGACGCCAATGCCAGCCAAACATCATCTGGGTCCCGACGACAATGGTAAAGAGTTCGATCAAAAGGTATACCGCTCCATGATTGGTTCTTTACTTTATCTATGTGCATCTAGGCCAGATATTATGCTTAGTGTTTGCATGTGTGCTCGATTCCAAGCGGCACCAAAGGAATCGCATCACTTAGCTGTGAAGCGAATTCTTCGATATTTGGCTTACACCCCAACTCTAGGATTATGGTATCCAAAGGGCTCAGAGTTTGATCTGGTTGGATTCTCGGATGCTGATTATGCTGGTGACAAGGTGGATCGCAAGTCTACATCAGGCACATGACATTTTCTGGGACGATCACTTGTATGTTGGTCTTCAAAGAAGCAGAACTCTGTGTCTCTCTCCACTGCTGAATCTGAATACATTGCTGCTGGATCTTGCTGCGCTCAGCTTCTGTGGATGAAGCAAACACTCAAAGACTATGGCAGTCATCTGAAGCAAGTGCCACTCTACTGCGACAACGAAAACGCCATCAAGATTGCCAACAACCCAGTTCAGCACTCGAAGACAAAGCGCATTGAGATTTGTCATCACTTTCTCAGAGATCATGTTGTGAAGGAAGATATTGATATCATACACATCAACACTGAAGAGCAATTGGCAGATATCTTCACCAAGCCCTTGGATGAGAAGAGATTTTGCAAGTTACGGTGTGAGCTAAATATCTTGGAATCCTCAAATGTCCTGTGATCAGGCACACATCCTAACACTTATGCATATTGATGACTTAGATGTGCAACACACAAAGTAAAGTATATCTTCAATCAATGAAGACATGCACTCTAAGATGTGAATACATTAATGAGGAATTTGACTTCGGAGCGCCACGATAATTGTGCGCCATGTCTGGGTCTAAACTTCCTATACGGTGGGTAACGCCACCACCAAATGTTCTGTTTGAAGTATTTCACTCATGGCGTTGAATTTGCTATGTCTTCACATTTGGTTTGGCTTCAATCTCAACATGTGTTCATGATTATCTTCACTATGTTGATTATATATATATATACTAGTGTTCTGTCGTCTACAGCATTCACTTATAGCTATGTCTTCTTGTTGAATCTTTTGAACTAAGTGAATGTGATCGGACCCTAACCTCTCTATGCTTTCTATCTCAAACTCTATCTCTCCAAATCATATGCATTCTCTTGAAACTGTCAAATGTCTTCTCTGCGTCCTTGTCAGCAGAAGATACAGAGACAAACATTAAGTCCGCTTTCAATGCTAATTCCTTCACCTGAAACCCAGAGAAGTGGGAACGACCACCCGACAATCCAGGCGTGCGTGGGACGTGGAACAACCTCCGATATGCTGCATGATGGCCACATGTTCCTCAGATGTGAATCGCCAGGGGCACCTGTGTAATAACACTAAGCCGCCCCTGTCCCTATAAATACACGCCTCACCACAGTCATTATCTCTTCTTCCACTCTCGCACGAACCCTATCGCCACCGCTAGCCCTCGACGACGCCGGCAACGAAGCGCTTAGCTGCCGCAACCTCTCCGACGCCGTCTTCACGCCGACCGCGGACATCATCTTCTCCGCCGTCGCCGTAGGTGTCCTCTGTCGCCAAGTTAGGGCACGGACGATCGAACTGCTCGGCCTCCTCTTCCACTCCGTCTAGCAGTTCTACCTGTGGTAAATAAAACTTCCTTTTTACGACCCCTTTGATCCTATAGATTAGTCACTTTCTACCACAAGCAGTTTCTGTTCACACAAGTTGGATCTATTTCATACTGCATCTCATAATATGCCTAGTATATTCACTTATGCTTCACAAAGTAGTTAGATTCCTCACTTGTACTGATCCGTGGATTCGTACAAATCTAGAACCAACTCCTTATCTATGAGTGAATGTCTTCGCACGATGAGGTCAATGTCTTCTAAACTGATTTATCTTCAAAATCTTCTGAGAATGCATATGACCTCTTCCCCTTCCCTCGCGCCTTAATGCTGTCACAGGTACATGTCTGTGGGAGAATCCCTTGGTTCTCATAGTCTGCATTCATTTGCAGAATTCTTACGGCATCATATAAATTCTCCCGAAGCCAGTTCCTGTTTGTCCAGCAAACGAAAGCCTTTGAAGCCTTTGAACGTATTGAAGCCATTCAGTTTGAAGTTCATGGCTGCAGAGATATCAGTAAGGAAGGGTGGCAGACAGCATCGTGGGGGAACATCAAGAGATTTGCCTGATGACCTCTCAGAGCTTTACAAGACAGATCCCGAAGAGGACTACAATCAACGCAAGACCCGAATCCAATGGATTCGAAGATATTGGGCAGAACAATGGTTCAAATACCGGTTTGTGACCCAGGAATATGCTGAGAAAAATGCCATCAAGCGACCGTGGGGAGACATCCTATACAAAAATCTTCAACCCATGTCCAGAGAAGAAGCCATTGAACAAGGCTTCTATCCCTGCATGGTCCAAGGACCACAACCTGCATATGCACACCCATCGTCACTACTATGGTGTCGTGACAACAATCTGTTCAAGCGCAACTTCCAGTTTGCCCAGAATTCGGTGAAGCAGAACAAGAAGTCTTTGGGATTAGACTTCAACCCTGGTCCCTCTGCTCCCCGTGCCGATGGAACCCGCGAAGCTGAACCCAATCTTGTTGGGCCCTTCTACAACCTGGAAGGTCTCATCACTTATATCGTGGTTCAAGGGACAGCCGTGTATGAGCCTGCAGATGATGCTGAATCAGATGAAGCGCCTGCACCGCCGACGCCAAAGAAACTGAAGCAGCCTAAAGCTTCAAAGCCTGCCTCTGCACCAAAAATCTCACGGGCGAATCCACTGGCTACTGCACCTCCTGAAGACAATGTGCAGTCTGAAGATCTGTCACGCATCTCCAAGCCCCAGAAAGTCAAGATGCCTCAGCCACACACCAGCCAAGAACTGATTGCTGCTGCTATTCTGTGCAACGATGCCATTGATCTGTCTAGTGATGAAGATCTAGCAGATGACGCCCTTGAGCAACTGACCAAGAGCAAAGAAGAAGCAGAAATCTTCAATGATCTGCCTCTCTTTGACGTGGCAATCATCCACAACTTCATTGATGAGTGGTTTGACACGCCCAACCTCAGCTTTGAAGATCTGCAACTTCCAATTGGCCTCAGTGTTGCCTTCCATGGCGCCATTGCTTCAGAGTTAGCTATAGCCCAGTGCATCGTTGAACTGAAGCAAAAGATTGACTTTGAGAAAACTCAGTTCAAGAAGCATATGGCCAAGTTCAGCGTGCAAGAGGTGAAAAACTTCAAGACTATGCTGCACGAGCTCAAAGAAGCCTTTCTCAAGAAACATGCAGAAGCTCAAGGTTCTCGTGAGCGCATGAAGATCCTGGCTGACAAGAGTGTGCAAGCCTACAATGAAGCTGAGGAGCGCAAGGCCCTTGGGCATCCTGGCATCGACCCTAGGATGGCTGCAAAGCAGAAGAAGAAGAAGCCCGCTATGGCCGAACCCGACGCACCAAGGCAGGAAGCACATCCCATTGTCTTCCCAACCAGCATGACTGGCTCGAAGCCAAAAGCCAGGTCTACCGCTTCAGAACTGAAGAAGACAAGGACTGCTGAGGCTGAAGCCAGAAAGAGGAAACATCCTGAAGCCTCTGCTGCTGCTCCCTCCAAGAAGAAGCGAAAGACGAAGAAGGAACAGGATGCTCCCACAGAGCCCTTATTTGTTGAACCCATCTCCATGGTTTGCCCTGCCGCTGAACATCAAGAGCGCCAACTGACTGTCCATGAGCCTGTTTTCACACAGGCTCATGAAGTTGAAGACTTTCCAGCAGCTGATCCCACTGCTTCTGAAGACATTGGTCACCATGACCGTGTTGAAGATGATGCAGTTCTTCCTCAGATCGAGCACCAACAGGTATCATCGCCTGTGCTTACGCACAGCGAACTCATCAGCATTGGTCGTCCTCTGACGCCAATTGCTCAGGATGCATCATGGGCAGATCACCCACAAGAACAAGAAGAAGATGACTGAGGCCCAGCCAACTCCATCTCCACAGGCGTCGCCAGCGTTACGCAGGCTTCGCAAAGGAACAAGGCCTCCAGTCTCCGAGTCTGAAGCTAAAGCTGCTGAAGACATTCCGGCTGCATCAGCCGATGACACCCAAGAAGAAGAACATGTCCCCACTCCCCCAACTATTGAAGAAGCTGTTCTCGTGGAGAACGTGTCTGTGCCCGACCCTCCAGCTCATCAAGTGGAGGTAGAAAATCTTGAGGCTGCCACCACCAACACCAATGAAGCCACTGACGCTGTCATGGCTGAAGCAAATGTGGAGCCTACACCAACCCAAGAACCAGAAGTCAGCGAAGCCAATGCTACTGCTTCTGTTCCTGCGCCTGCTGCTGGTCCTCAGTTTGACTATCATATAGAGCATAAGCCTCAGGTACAGAAGCCAATGCCAAGGTTGCCCAGGTTTCCAGGTCCTACATCAGCACCTAGATCCTTCAATGTCAATAGCTTCAAAGCAGACAACACCTTCTTCAATAGCTCCAAGAACCCCTACTCAAGGGAACGAATATCTTCTGACCGGTTCTGGAGCTATCCACAGCAAAGCTATTACTCCTGCATTCTGTACAATCAAGGTCGCATCTTCCCACATATGCATCTTGACACCGAAGCACTAGCTGGTCTGCCCTTCTTGGAAGAAGCTCTGGACTGCTTCAAAGAGGTTGGATTGTTGCCTTTTGTCACCGACCAAGAGCACTGGAACGAAGAGTTGCTGCTCCAATTCTATGCCACACTTCACATACGTGGTTACAACAGAGATCCGAAGACTTGGACCCTTGAGTGGATGACAGGAAATGTTCATCACGAAGCCAACGCCTTTGATATCATTGAGCTCACTGGTCTGCCCACTCCTGGAGATCTCTATGAACCTGGATGCCAACTTCACAGTGAAGCTATGGAGAGCATCTTTCAGAAGCCTGAACCGAACATGAGTTAGATGCTCAGCATGATGAAGCCTTTGCCAAAAGACGCTGCATATCATAAGGAGTTTCTTGTTGAAGACCTGGAGTATCTGCCAAGGACCATCTATCACATTTTAAGGCGAACTCTCTGGCCCATCAAAGGACATTCCCCATATGCAAAGCTGGAAGGTGCAATGAAGACTTTGGTCTTCTATATTCTTCACGGCAAATGCTTCAACACACAAGACTTCTTCATCCGCCAACTTGCTGCTTCAGGATCCGATCTCTTTGGCTTGTTCTACGCTCCATGGATAATGCAGCTGATCAAACTCCACTCTGCTATCTCATATCAGCCCTCTGCTCGCAATCATCGGATCTTTATGCCTGACGTGGATATGTCCGTTGAAGCCCTCTATTCAGAGCCTGGCAAGGAGCCTATTAGTCTTCAGAATGCGGAGCATCAAAGTTTCTCTCAGAACATTGAAGGAGTTGAAGCAGTCACTCATGTTTATCCTCTGGCTGGCACTACACGCGCACCTCATCGTGTTGAAGCAGTTTCTCTCAGAAGCCACTGCAAGCACCATTGCCCAACGGCCTAAGAAGCGATCTCGTGTTCTTAATGACCGAGAGCTTATGGTTGCTCTTCATCAGAAACAGGATCGACATCATGACTGGCTGAAGCGTCAAATGAAAAGCCTCTTGGTGGATGTCAACCGCATTCGCAATCTTGCCACCAAGAATGCCTTTGTTGCCCATGAAACTTGTCGGCGTACATGGAAAGGGCTGACGCTTATGTGCTCTGAGGATGATCTTCAAGAGGATGGCTTCTCTGAACGTTTCAAGTTTGACTCCACACCTCCCCGAAGGGCTCTGCTGCGACGAACTCCCTCTCTTGAAGACTCTGAGTTCTCTTCCTCTGCGGAAACTATGAATGCCAGAGTGATCGAGGACGAAGACGATGCTACTTCACCGCCCCCTTCTTCAGCACGCGTCGACACTGCCCCGAGCTCGTCTGCACCGCCTAACAACACCGACGACCTTGCTACTTCACCTACTCCTCAGGGGAATGAGTAGATGCTCTATGTCTTCGAACCTTTTTGGTCCTTACTGACAAAAGGGGGAGAAGCATATGAGTTTGATAGTCTTCAAGCGGGTCCATATGGGCGGTTACTTTATGTTTTTCCTAGTGTTTACAACTCTTGTTTTGATACATTTGGTTCTTTGAGTTGTAACACTTAAACTCGATGGTCGTCTACTACTTATTTGCTATTTTGTGATGCGATGATAAATTCCGCATGTGCGACGATAAATTCCGCACTTAGATCATTTTGCAGACGTCCATTTTCCATTATGCATGTCAGTAACTTCGCATACTTTTCATGCATGATAAGTTGTCATCATAAGTTGAAGAGGATCTCCACAAGTACAACCTGCCATGTGCATTTGCATTCCAAAAGCAAATTACTTATATGCACATCTTCAGGGGGAGCCCTTACAACTTATGAAGACAATTCCTTATCCTTTACAATTTCACATATTATATTCCCGTTGAAAACTTCAACTAGTTTGTCATCAATCACCTAAAAGGGGGAGATTGTAAGTGCATCTATTGCCACCCCTAGTTGGTTTTGGAGTATTGACGACAAACCTAGTTGAGGGACTATGTGTTTGTGAGAATTGCAGGATAACACAGGTAAAAGTCCCTCATTGATTTGGTTTTCCTACCAGAGATGACCCCTAAAAATGTATGAAGACAGCGAATTCAAAGGTGGTATGTGAAGATATTCACATTGAAGACTATGACAAGAGAAGACATCACATGAAGCCTACGGAGCTTGAAGACTTAGATCTTTCGTAGTTCTTTTTCTTCTTTGTTGAGACATAGGAACCACCGTACTGTTAAGTGGGGTCCAAGAGAACCAGTCAGAATGACTGAAGTGATGCTTAACCAAAATCATATGTCTTCGTGTGAAGACTATGAGAGCGAATCTTGTCCAGAGTTGGACAAGTCAGCTTTGCTTATAGCCCAAGTAAAGTTGCCGTGTGTGTTTGAAATCTGACCATTGGAACACGTGTCAGTTCCTTAGTGACCCAGGGTCATTTCGGACAAATCAGGTCGGGTTGCCTAGTGGCTATAAATAGCTCACCCCCCTACAACCATAAACGGTTGGCTGCTCAAAGTTAGAGTACGACTTTTGTCGTTTGAGAGCAACCCACCTCGAAGCCTTTGAGAGAGAATTCCTTGCGAGGATAAAGCCCTAACCACCCATAGCCAAAGAGTGTTAGGCATCACTTAAGTCTTCCTGTCTGTATGATCTGAAGACTTATTACACTTAAGGACTGTGAATCCTCCAGCCGGTTAGGCGTCGCGTTCTGAGCATCCAAGAGTCATTGTGGATCGCCGCTGAACGAAGTCTGTGAAGGTTTGGGAGTCTACCTTGAAGACTTACCAGAGTGATTGGGCGAGGTCTGTGTGACCTTAGCTCAAGGGGAGTACGGTGAGGACTGGGTGTCCTGAGCTGCGTGTTCAGGACTGGGTGTCCGGGACTATGTGTCCTCAGGTTTAAATACCTAGCCGCCCTAACCAG
Source organism: Triticum aestivum (assembly GCF_018294505.1). NCBI lineage: Eukaryota > Viridiplantae > Streptophyta > Magnoliopsida > Poales > Poaceae > Triticum > Triticum aestivum. The sequence continues at coordinate 637,488,398 of NC_057803.1, forward strand.
ACGTACAGTTGTCACAGCAACTGGAACTGGTCTAACAAATCATTGTCTTCAACGAGTCACTGGTTTCATCCTTCCCTTCTCTTTAGTTACTGTTGGTCCTTGTGAAGTCATTGTATGATTGCATTATCTTTTGTCTTCATTGAGTGACTGCTTGTTCTGATTGGCTTCATAATATCTTCCTACCTGATCCTTACTACCTAGCTGCTATAGGTCATTGTGCTTTCACTTCATTGAATACTTGACTATGGTTTGCCTAGTGTAGTCTACCTTCCGCTGCATGGTAATAGGTTTATTTCTATCGCTTGTCTTCGAAACTTCCACGTTTTGAAGACTTTCATAAAAATCGCCTATTCACCCCCTCTAGTCGATATAACACACTTTCAGGGGGGTAGGCGCGCTCCCTGCCTCGTGGCCTCCTCGCTGATTTCTTGACATCCACTCCAAGTCCTCTGGATCACGTTTGTTCCAAAAATAACTCTCCCGAAGGTTTCATTCTGTTTGGATTCCGTTTGATATTCCTTTTCTGCGAAACACTGAAATAGAAAAAAAGCAATTTGTGTTGGGCCTTGGGTTAGTAGGTTAGTCCCAAAAATAATATAAAAGTGTATAAATAAGCCCATTAACATCCAAAACATATAATATGATAGCATGGAACAATCAAAAATTATAGATACGTTGGAGACGTATCAAGCATCCCCAAGCTTAATTCATGCGCGTCCTCGAGTAGGTAATGATAAAAAACAAAATCTTTGGTGTGGAATGCTACCTAGCATAATTCCCAATGTAATTTTCTTTATTGTGGCATGAATGTTCAGATCTGAAAGGTTCAAGACAAAAGTTTAATATTGACATAAAAATAATAATACTTCAAGCATACTAACAAAGCAATTATGTCTTCTCAAAATAACATGGCCAAAGAAAGTTATCCCTACAAAGTCATATAGTCTGGCTATGCTCTATCTTCACCACACAAAGGATTTAAATCATGCACAACCCCGATGACAAGCCAAGCAATTGTTTCATACTTTTGATGTTCTCAAACTTTTTCAATCTTCACGCAATACATGAGCGCGAGCCATGGACATAGTACTATAGGTGGAATGGAATGGTGGTTGTGGAGAAGACAAAAAAGGAGAAGATAGTCTCACATCAACTAGGCGTATCAACGGGCTATGGAGATGCCCATCAATAGATATCAATGTGAGTGTCGGTGTCAAAACCGGCGGATCTCGGGTAGGGGGTCCTGAACTGTGCGTCTAGGCCGGATGGTAATAGGAGGCAGGGGACACGATGTTTTACCCAGGTTCGGGCCCTCTTGATGGAGGTAAAACCCTACGTCCTGCTTGATTAATATTGATGATATGGGTAGTACAAGAGTAGATCTACCACGAGATCAGAGAGGCTAAACCCTAGAAGCTAGCCTATGGTATGATTGTATGATGTGATTGTTGTCCTACGGACTAAAACCCTTCAGTTTATATAGACACCGGAGAGGGTTAGGGTTACACAAGGTTAGTTACAAAGGAGGAGATATCCATATCCGTATTGCCTAGCTTGCCTTCCACGCCAAGTAGAGTCCCATCCGGACACGAGACGAAGTCTTCAATCTTGTATCTTCATAGTCTAACAGTCCGGCCAATGGAGATAATCCGGCTGTCCGGAGACCCCCTAATCCAGGACTCCCTCAGTAGCCCCCGAACCAGGCTTCAATGACGATGAGTCTGGCGCGCAGTATTGTGTTCGGCATTGCAAGGCGGGTTCCTCTTCAAATTCTGTGTACCTGTCGAAATAGTCTCCGGTCTCTTGTGAATGTTGCACTCCTTGGCTTCCACGCCCAATAATGGCCACTTTCCACGTGCCGAGCGAATGTGAAGAGCCAGGGTGTTTTCACATTTACCCCCCCTAGCTGTGTAAATGAGCTGCCTGTTTAAAAAGACGAGGATTCAGATCCAAATCACACCATCCTCCCTCGGCGAGCCTTCATCGGAGCGCACCCGACAGAGATCCATTCCATCATGGCCGGTCGACGCAGCTCCTCCTCTCGCTCCCCTAGCTCCAAGCCTGGAGATTGGGAGAGATGTTCTGTCTCGCACAGCAAATTAGTGATGCTTCAGACCAAGGGATTTCTTCCCCCAATGTACCTGGTCCTGGTTCGAGCCGGGCTTGCCACCTATAATGGCGGAGAGCAAGCGGAGAGCCTTCCCAATCCCTCCAAGGGAGAGCGGGTATGCCTTGTCCCTTATTTGGTAAGAGGGCTCGGATTCCCAATTCATCCGTTTCTCTGGGGGCTCCTGGAGTTCTACGGCCTCTAGTTGCACAACCTTACGCCTGCCTCCATGCTGCATATCGCGAGATTCGTAGCCCTTTGCGAGTTGTTTTTGGGCTGTGAGGCTCATTTCGCTCTGTGGAATAAGCTGTTCTGCCTTGTGCCCCATTCTCAGAAGGGGTCAATATATCAAGTGGGTGGAGCCGAAGTGTGGCGTGTTGCCGGGACCGGATACCTGTCCGGAACCCCAAAGAAGACGTACGAAGACTGGCCTTCGGAATGGTTTTATATAGAAGATGTCTCCCTCCCGGATCCTAATCGGATCGGCCTTCCTGAGTTCGACAACGCCCCTTTGAAGAAGCGCCGGAGCTGGCGTCCACGGAGCTCTCTGGAGGAAGATGACATGGACGTTCTTTACCTGATCAGTCGAATAAGTTTTTTAGCTTGATCCGGATTGACCATGATCGAGGTCATAGCCATATGTATCATGCGGGGGGTGCAGCCGCTCCAGTATAGAGGCCACCCCATTTGGGATTTCAACAGGGAGGATGACGCCACCCGCCATGGCCCCAAAGGGACGGGATCGGCTGCTGATCTAATAAAGATCTTATCCACTTTGTACAAGGGAGAAGAGGAGGAATTCCTTCGTGTCAACCCGCAGGGCGGATTCTCTATGTACAATCCTCCGAGCTGGGTAAGCGGAGACTTTTTCTTGCCCATCCGTTTCGTATTCCCATAGTTAAGTATTTAGTCTAGCGATTTCATCGCAGGAGCTGCGTCAGGCTGTAAAGGAGATAAATAGCCCTCCTCCACAACCCGAGGACCCTGGACGGTCCCTTGACCCGGCCTCACAGGAGGATCCGGACATATCTGTGGAGCTGATCGATGTGGTATTTTACCAATCGAGTAATGACAACGCCTTGGTGGCCATTATGGCCGATTACCCTGGGCTAGTTCCAGCCTCACAGGTGACTGAGACCGAAGTCCCAGCACTTAAAAAGGGATCCGTCCTTGCGCTTTTTTGATTGCCGTATAACAGCCGTGTTTTGCAGGGGAGGTCCTCGGGGCAGAAGGCCGAGCCTGTGGCAACTAGCCAACAAGGGGCCACGAGGCCAGGCGGGCTGAAAAGACCCGCAGTCAGAATCGAGACACCGGCGCAGCGGTACGGTGCACCGTCTTTATTGCGAGCCGTTATTCTCGTAGGCATACTAATGCCCATGCCTTCTTTTCAGGAAAAGTAGCGCTCGCCGGACTATACCCGGAGAGGCTACCCATCGCGCCTGACAGAGGATGCGGACAAACTGTCTGCCACCAATTCCGAGGTGGAAAGTGCCATGAACCACAGGCGTCGCCGAACTGTTCTTCGTGACGCTTGTTTCTCCCAAGGGGCATTGGATGCCTTCAACTCGGGAGACGCGCACCTCCGTGCCGCTCAAAATGGTCTAGCCAGAGCCACGAAGCAGTATGTAAAAGACATACGGGTGAGAAAATTTGATGATTATATATATCAGTAGCCCCTGAGACTTGAAACAGTTAGGATAACTGATTTAAGGATCATTTGTTATGCAGGTTCTTACAGAAAAGAATACTCAACTATCCCAGGAGCTGGAAGAGTGCAAAGCCCAACTTCAGGCCGCACTGGCCGCAGCAGGGGAGCCCAAAGAGACCCCCTCTGGTAACATATCCTTCGAATGATAAGTATCATATTAGAATGCGGCGTATATGCAGATCTGACGATAAAATTGCAGATGACGCTTGAGTAAATCCGGATAAGCAACAGCTCATACGCCAGCTGAAGGCCGGTGAGAGCGTGCTTACGAGGGTGAGGCAGGAGGAGAATGATCTCCTAGATGCCAACACCAAGCTGGGCGTGGAACTAAAAGATGTTCGTGCCCAACTGTCGGACTCTCTTAAGGATAATCGGCGGCTTCGACGCGGCATATTTAGTAAGTGCTTGAACGAACTTTGAAAAAGAGTTCGGCGAGGAAGCTGGCTGGCAGAGTTATGTCTGTAGGTATGCTAACAGGTCGTCCTGCCGAGGAGATGCCCGGTTCAACGGGTGATCTTCTTCCCGAGCTCTCATAGTTGCACGAACGAGTTCGGCAGGTGATGCAAGGTGTTTCCCAGGCCTTGTGGCCATCCGTCTCCATACCCGAAGGCCTTGGAGAGCTTGCAGAAAAGCTGAAGGGAGCATGACGGCGCTTCCGATTATGGAAGATATCGGCCTGCCGTCAGGGCGCCAGGGAAGCCTGGGCAATGGTGAAGACACGGTACACGAAGGCTGACCCGAACCACATGGCCGAAGTCAGACCTGTGGGGCCTGATGGGAAGGAGATCCCTGTGAGCTTAGTGTACGACCAAGTAGAATTGGCCGCAAAGTATTCCCAACAGGACTGTAGACTAGACAGCCTATTGGATGGCATTGAAGAGGAATTCAACCAGTCAAATTGACTACGTAATTTTAAAGTGACATGTATAATGCCTTCTAGCCGGATTGTAGATCGTTTGTCGTGGTGGACCTTTTCGCTTCAACCTCGGGACTCGACAGTCCGGAGTGTATCCGAATACCCTCTCGGTTATGGGCATGCGTGGAGACCAGGCGTAGGGGTCATTAGTGCTTTATCAGACAAGTGCCCAACTAGTTATGTTATATTACATGGGTAGTAAGAAACATCTTCCAGAGAGAATAGTTCCGTTAAGGGTTCCTTTCCCTGGGTAAGCATGCCCTAAAGTGCATGTCCGGACTGTGATAAGAAGCACAGAAAAAGCATCTGGGGGCATATATGGATAATAAATAAAAGTCATCTTTTGTTCACCGACCGAATATTCCCTTAAGAATGCTAGCTTTCGGCTTCACCCAGTCTGAGGTACACGTCCGGCTGACCCGGCGGTAACAATTGCAGAGGTGCTCCCCTTATGCCCTAGCCGAATTAACGGGAACGTAGGGCATAAATACAAGAGCCAGGCAACCCAGCTTGGACAAAACTTAAGTCATATCGATGCATATAATGGTGAAAAAAGGTACATGCGGAAGTATAACACATGTGTTAGGCGCGAGGCCCAGGTAAATAATTTAAGCTTTTGTGAAAGAAGCCCCCAGGTATGGAGAGTGCGGCTAGCACATCTGTAATGTATGAGTGAGGCACAAGGTGACCCTTGAAGGCCTAAAGAAATAAAAGAAAGAAAGGGAAACAAGACAGATGATGCATATGTAGAAAATGGACAAAGGGAGGGGACTAACATAGAGTCCGGTGCTAGGCGTAGAATCTTCGAAGTCTGGCTGCGTTCCATGGGTTCGGCTCAAGTCGACTAGTCGATGCATCCCGCAGTCGGTACGCTCCACCGGTCAGAACTTGGTCGATAATGAAGGGACCTTCCCATTTGGGCTCGAGCTTATTCTTCTTCTTATCTGGCAGTCATAGAACTAGTTCGCCAACGTTATAAGTTTTGGCCCGTACTTCTCTCCTTTGGTATCTGCGAGCCTGTTGCTGGTAAAATGTGGAACGGGCTTTGGCTATGTCGTGCTCTTCCTCCAAGGTGTCCAGACTATCCTGCCGATCGAGCTCGGCTTCTCTCTCTTCGTACATGCGCACTCGAGGTGAGTCATGAATTATGTCACAGGGCAGGACTACCTCTGCGCCGTACACCATAAAAAATGGTGTATATCCGGTACTACGATTCAGCGTAATCCGCAGCCCCCAGAGTACGGAGTCGAGCTCCTCTACCCAGTGCGTGTCAGACTCCGTTAAGGAGGGCACTAATCTAGGTTTAATGCCGCTCATTATAAGACCATTTGCTCATTCGACTTGACCGTTGGTTTGTGGGTGATAGACTGAAGCATAGTCGAGCTTGATGCCCATTTTGCTGCACCAGAGTTTTACCTCGTCGGCCGTGAAGTTCGTGTCGTTATCAGTGATGATGCTGTGGGGGACGCCGTAACGGTGTACAACCCCGTATATGAAATCTATCACCGGTCCGGATTCAGCTGTTTTAACCGGTTTAGCCTCTATCCATTTGGTGAATTTATCCACCATGACCAATAAGTATTTTTTCTTGTGGGTTCCCCCTTTAAGGGGTCCAACCATGTCAAGCCCCCAGACTGCGAAGGGCCATGTAATGGGGATTGTTTGGAGGGCGGTGGGTGGCATATGGCTTTGATTTGCAAAGAGCTGGCAACCGGCGCAACTTTGGAGCAAGTCCTGTGCATCTGCCCGGGCCGTTGGCCAATAGAATCCTGTACGGAAGGCCTTGCTTACAAGAGCCCGGGCTGCGGCATGATGACCGCCGAGTCCGGCGTGAATTTCTGCCAAAAGGTTCCGCCCTTCCTCTTCGGAGATGCACCTTTGAAGGACTCCGGTAGCGCTTTTTTTGTACAATTCTCCCTCATGGACCCTGTAGGCCTTGGATCGCCGCACTATGCAGCGTGCCTCATTTTGGTCCTCTGGAAGTTCCTGTCTAGTTAGGTTGGCTAGGAATGGTTCTGTCCACGGGGCAATAATGGCCATTATTTCGTGGGCTGATTGTGTTATTTCGGTGGCGGAGCCTCCGATTGTGTCAGAGAGTTCGGTATCGGGTATTTTGGCCGGGTCCGGACTGTTATTACCAGTGTCCCCTTCCCATGCTACGGATGGCTTAAAAAGCCTTTCCAGAAATATGTTGGGAGGGACCACATCACATTTTGCGCCGATGCGGGTGAGGATATCCGCCGCCTGATTGTTTTCTCGAGCCACATGGTGAAATTCGAGCCCCTCGAACCGAGCTGACATTATCAGGACGACATTGTGATAAGCTGCCATTTTCGGATCCTTGGCATCAAAGTCTCCATTTATTTGGGATATCGCGAGGTTCGAATCCCCGCGCACCTCTAGGCGTTGAATGCCCATGGATACTGCCATCCGGAGACCATGTAGAAGGGCCTCATATTCGGCAGCGTTGTTGGAGTCCGTATACATTATCTGTAGTACGTATTGAACGGTGTCTCCTGTTGGGGACGTCAAAACGAAGCCAGCCCCCAGACCATCCAACATTTTGGAGCCGTCGAAGTGCATGATCCAGTTTGAATATGTGCCGTACTCTTTAGGGAGTTCGGCTTCCGTCCACTCTGCAACGAAGTCAGCCAAAACTTGCGACTTAATAGCTCGCCGTGGCTTGTAAGTTATGTCGAACAGGAGGAGCTCAATGACCCATTTGGCAATCCGGCCCGTCGTGTCGCGGTTGTTTATAATATCGTTAAGTGGTACTTCCGAGGCTACCGTTATCGAACACTCTTGAAAGTAGTGTCGCAGCTTCCGGGATGCCATAAATACCGCGTACAATATCTTTTGATAATGCGAGTACCGTGATTTGCATGGAGTAAGGACAGTGGACACATAGTAAACTGACTTTTGAAGGGGGAATTTGTGTCCGTCCACTTCTCGCTCGACGACGAGCACTGCGCTTACTACTTGATGAGTTGCCGCAATGTATAATAGCATTGGTTCGCCAATGTTTGGCGCGGCCAGGACTGGGTTTGTTGCCAATATGGCTTTTATTTCGTTGAGTCCGGCCGTGGCGGCGTCCGTCCACTCGAAGTGTTCGGTGCGCCGGAGGAGGCGATAAAGGGGTAATGCCTTTTCTCCCAAGAGGGAGATAAAGCGGCTTAGAGCCGCCGTGCATCCAGTCAATTTTTGTATTTGTTTGAGGTCTGTTGGGGTAGCCAACTGTGACAACGCTCGGATTTTGGCCGGATTAGCTTCAATACCTCTACCGGAGACAATGAATCCCAGGAGCTTTCCGGCTGGTACGCCGAAAACGCATTTTTCCGGATTGAGCTTGATGTCATATGTTCGGAGGTTGTCAAATGTGAGCATCAAGTCGTCTACTAGAGTTTTGACATGCTTGGTTTTAACGACCACGTCATCCACGTATGCCTCCACTGTTTTGCCGATCTGGTTTGCCAGACATGTCTGAATCATGCGCTGATATGTTGTGCCGGCGTTTTTGAGCCCGAAGAGCATTGTGTTGAAGCAGAATGGGCCGTATGGTGTGATGAATGCCGTTGCGGCTTGGTATGGCTCTGCCATTTTAATTTGATGGTAGCCGGAGTATGCATCGAGGAAACACAATGAATCGTGTCCTGCAGTAGCATCGATGATTTGATCGATGCGGGGGAGGGGGAAGGGATCCTTTGGGCAGGCCTTGTTAAGGTCCTTAAAATCGACGCACAAGCGCCAGGATTTGTCCTTCTTTGGTACCATCACCAGGTTTGCTAGCCAGTCCGGATGTTTTATGTCTCTGATGAATCCGGCCTCCAATAGCTTGGCTTGTTCCTCTCCCATGGCTTGTCTCTTAGGTTCGGAGAAACATCGAAGAGCCTGCTTGACTGGCTTAAATCCTTTTAGGATATTTAGGCTGTGCTCAGCCAGCCTGCGTGGGATTCCTGGCATGTCTGAAGGGTGCCAGGCAAAAATGTCCCAGTTCTCGCGTAGGAACTCTCGCAGTGCGGCGTCAACATATCAGGGTTTAATTGTGCCCCGATGGAAGCTATTTTTGTAGGGTCCGTTTGATGGACTTGGAATTTGACTATTTCGTCCGCCGGTTTAAAGGAGGTGGACTTGGATCTTTTATCGAGCATCATGTCGTCCCTGTTCACCATGGTGCCCAGCGCAGTTAGTTCCTCGGCCGCTAGAGCTTCGGATAGTGCCTCAAGGGCCAATGCAACTGTCTTATTTTTGGCGCGGAGTGCTATGTCCGGATCACTAGCAAGAGTGATGATTCCGTTGGGCCCGGGCATTTTGAGCTTCATGTACCCGTAATGGGGTATGGCTTGGAAGATTGTAAACGCCTCCCGCCTTAATAGAGCATGGTATCCGCTGCTGAACGGGGCCACTTGGAATGTAATTTCTTCGGACCTGTAATTATCCGGCGTGCCGAATACCACGTCTAGTGTGATTTTTCCAGCACAACGTGCTTCCCGACTGGGGATGATTCCTCTAAAGGTTGTGCTACTTTGCTCAATGTGGCTCCAGTCTATTTCCATCTTTTGAAGAGTTTCCTCATAGATGAGGTTTAATCTGCTGCCGCCGTCCATGAGTACCTTGGTGAGTCGAAAGCCGTCCACGATTGGACTGAGGACCAGTGCAGCTGGTGCTCGGGCTGTTCGGAATTTAGGTTCATCACTGGCATTGAAGGTAATAGCCGTGTCACTCCAAGGATTTATTTCTGCTATGTGGCAGAATCTGAATCCTCACCCAATCTGAGACTCAAGGGCCAAGGAGTTTCCGAACTCAGAAGTTTGGATTCTTGGATGTTTTCCGATAAATTTAGCCCGCTGCGTGATTCTAGGTTCAGGCCTTGAGTGACGTCCTCCCCTCCGCGAGTTTCTGGCTTGGAGGGATCGGGAATCCGGACATAGCTAGTCCTTAAGATAGATGAAGGATTGCCACATTGTTCCTCCACCACTGCAATGTGATGGGTGACCTGGGGAGAGTTGATCTCTCTCAGATCGGGTTTAGGCCCAATCTGATCGTAGTCTGTAGCGACTCCCAGGGCGGCGATGCGATCCAAGAGCTCGTTCAGGGAAGAGAGCTCCATTGGATCTAACTGCTCGGCGAGTTCTGAGTTGACGTGAAGATTGCTTTCGATGACCCGAGAAGTCATCATCGTCGGCGCAGCGGCCGAACAGGCGGTCATAAGAAAACCACCTAGCCGGAGAGTTTGGCTGATAGCCAAAGCTCCCTCAGCAATAGTGTCGTCTTTAAAGACGGGATGAGACATCCTTCCTGGTGGCGACGACACAGCGGAACTCTCAATGAAAGCACCAATGTCGGTGTCAAAACCGGCGGATCTCGGGTAGGGGGTCCCGAACTGTGCGTCTAGGCCGGATGGTAACAGGAGGCAGGGGACACGATGTTTTACCCAGGTTCGGGCCCTCTTGATGGAGGTAAAACCCTAGGTCCTGCTTGATTAATATTGATGATATGGGTAGTACAAGAGTAGATCTACCACGAGATCAGAGAGGGTAAACCCTAGAAGTTAGCCTATGGTATGATTGTATGATGTGATTGTTGTCTTATGGACTAAAACCCTTCGGTTTATATAGACACCGGAGAGGCTTAGGGTTACACAAGGTCGGTTACAAAGGAGGAGATATCCATATCCGTATTGCCTAGCTTGCCTTCCACGCCAAGTAGAGTCCCAGTCGGACACGAGACGAAGTCTTCAATCTTGTATCTTCATAGTCTAACAGTCCGGCCAATGGAGATAATCCGGCTGTCCGGAGACCCCCTAATCCAGGACTCCCTCAGTGAGTGAGTAGGGATTTCCATGCAACGGATGCACTAGAGCTATAAGTGTATGAAATCTCAAAAAGAAACTAAGTGGGTGTGCATCCAACTTGCTCGCTCACGAAGACCTAGGGCATTTGAGGAAGCCCATCATTGGAATATACAAGCCAAGTTCTTTAATGTAAAATTCACACTAGTATATGAAAGTGATAATATAGGAGACTCTCTATCATGAAGATCATGGTGCTACTTTGAAGCACAAGTGTGGTAAAAGGATAGTAACATTGTCCCTTCTCCCTTTCTCTCATTTTTTTTATTTGGGCCTCTTCTCTTTTTTTATGGCCTCCCTTTTTTCTATTCTTTTTTTTCGTCCGGAGTCTCATCCCGACTTGTGGTGGAATCATAGTTTCCATGATCCTTTCCTCACATGGGACAGTGCTCTAATAATGATGATCATCACACTTTATTTACTTACAACTCAAAAATTGCAACTCAATTCTTAGAACAAAATATGACTCTATGTGAATGCCTCTGGCGGTGTACAGGCATGTGCAGTGACTCATGAGTGACATGTATGAAAGTATTATGAATGGTGGCTTTGCCACAAATACTATGTCTACTACATGATCATGCGAAGCCATATGACAATGATGAAGCGTGTCATAACAAACGAAACGGTGGAAAGTTGCATGGCAATATATCTCGGAACGGCTATGGTAATGCCATAATAGGTAGGTATGGTGGCTGTTTTGAGGAAGGTATATGGTGGGCTTATGGTACCGGTGAAAGTTGCGCGGTACTAGAGAGGCTAGCAATGGTGGAAGGGTGAGAGTGTGTATAATCCATGGACTCAACATTAGTCATAAAGAACTCACATACTTATTGAAAACATTTATTAGTTATTGAAACAAAGTACTACGCGCATGCTCCTAGGGGGATAGATTGGTAGGAAAAGACCCTCGTCCCCGACCGCCACTCATAAGGAAGACAATCAATAAATAAATCATGCTCCGACTTCATCACATAACGGTTCACCATACGTGCATGCTACGGTAATCACAAAATTTAGAACAAGTATTTATCAAATTCACAACTACTCAACTAGCCTGACTCTAATATCACCATCTTCATATCTCAAAACAATCATCAAGTATCAAACTTCTCATAGTATTCAATGCACTTTTTATGATAGTTTTTATTATACCCATCTTGGATGCCTATCATATTAGGACTAATTTTATAACCAAAAAAAATTACCATGCCATTCTAAAGGACTCTAAAAATAATATAAGTGAAGCATGAGAGATCAATAATTTCTATAAAATAAAACCACCACCGTGCTCTAAAAGATATACGTGAAGCACTAGAGCAAAATTATCTAGCTCAAAAGATATAAGTGAAGCACATAGAGTATTCTAATAAATTCCAATCCATGTGTGTCTCACCCAAAAGGTGTGTACAGCAAGGATGATTGTGGTAAACTAAAAAGAAAAGACTCAAATCATACAAGACGCTCCAAGCAAAACACATATCATGTGGTGAATAAAAATATAGCCTCAAGTAAAGTTACCGATAGATGAAGACGCAAGAGGGGACGCCTTCCGAGGCATCCCCAAGCTTAGGATTTTGGTTGTCCTTGAATTTTATGTTGGGGTGCCTTGGGCATCCCCAATCTTAGGCTCTTGCCACTCCTTATTCCATAATCCATCAAATCTTTACCCAAAACTTGAAAACTTCACAACACAAAACTTAAAACAGAAAATATCATGAGCTCCGTTAGTATAAGAAAACAAACCACCACTTAAGGTAATGTAATGAACTCATTCTTTATTTATTTTTGTGTTAAACCTATTGTATTCCAACTTCTCTATGGTTCATCACCTCCGATACTAGCCATAGATTCATCCAAATAAGCAAACAACACACGAAAAACAGAATCTGTCAAATACAAAACAGTCAGTAGTAATCTATAGGTTTAGAATACTTATGTAACACCAAAAATTCTAAAATAAATTGCTGGACGTCAGGAATGTATCTATTAATCATCTTCAAAAAGAATCAACCTAATCGCACAGTAAAAAATGGCAGTAAAAAATGGCGCTAAAGTTTCTGTTTTTTACAGCAAGATCGCAAAGACTTTCCCCAAGTCTTCCCAAAGGTTCTACTTGACACAAACACTAATTAAAAGCATAAAACCACATATCAACAGTGGCTAGATGAATTATTTATTACTAAACAGAACCAAAAAGCAAGGAACAAAAATAAAATTGGGTTGCCTCCCAACAAGCGCTATCGTTTAACGCCCCTACCTAGGCATAAAAGCAAGAATAGATCTAAGTGTTATCATCTTTGGTATGCAATCCATAAGTGGCTCTCATAATAGATTCATATGGTAATTTAATTTTATTTCTAGGAAAGTGTTCCATGTCTTTCCTTAATGGAAACTCGAATCTAATATTCCCTTCTTTCGTATCAATAATTGCACCAATCGTTCTAAGGAAAGGTCTACCAAGAATAATGTGACATGAAGGATTGCAATCAATATCAAGAACAATGAAATCTATGGGCACATAATTCCCATTTGAAAAAATAAGAACAACATTAATTCTTACCATAGGTTTCTTTATAGTGGAATCCGCAAGATGCAAATTTAAAGAAGAGTCATCAAATTCACGGAAACCTAACACATCACACAAAGTTTTTGGAATCATGGAAAGGCTAGCACCCGAATCACATAAAGCATAGCATTCATGATCTTTAATATTAGGTTCACACTAATCATGAAGTTTTCTAGGGATAGAAACATCCAACTCAAGCTTTTCTTCATAAGATTGTATTAAAGCATCAATGATATGTTTAGTAAAAGTCTTATTTTGACTATAAGCATGCGGAGAATTTAGCACGGATTGCAACAAGGAAATATAATCTATTAAAGAACAATTATCATAATTAAATTCCTTGAAATCCAAAATAGTGGGTTCATTGCTATGTAAAGTTTTGACCTCATCAATCCCACTTTTACCAATTTTTGCATCAAGATCTAAAAACTCCAAATCATTGGGACGCCTTTTAATTAAAGTTGACTCATATCCAGTCCCATCATTATAAAGATTCATATTGCAAAACAAAGATTTCATAGGGGACACATCAATAACTTTTATATCTTCATCCTTATTATCATCAAAACTAGAAGAACACGATTTTATGAAGCAATCTTTTTTAGCACGCATCCTAGCGGTTCTTTCTTTGCACTCGTCAATGGAAATTCTCATGGCTTTGAGAGACTCATTGATATCATGCTTAGGTGGAATAGATCTAAGTTTCAAAGAATCAACATCAAGAGAAATTATGTCCACGTTCCTAGCCAACTCATTAATCTTAGACAATTTTTCTTCAATCAAAGCATTGAAACTCTTTTGCGAACTAATAAATTATTTAATATTAGATTCAAAATAACAGGGCATCTTATTATAATTTCCATTATAATTGTTGTATGAATTACCATAATTATTAGAGGAATTACTGGGAAAAGGCCTAGGATTAAAGTTTCCTCTATACGCGTTGTTACCAAAATTGTTCCTACCAACAAAATTCACATCCATAGATTCATTATTATTCTCAATCAAGGTAGACAAAGCATATCATTAGGATCACAAGAAACACTCTTATTAGCAAATAATTTCATAAGTTCATCCATCTTTCCACTCAAAACATTATTTTCTTCTATTGCATGCACCTTTTTACTAGTAGATCTTTCAGTGTGCCATTGAGAATAATTAACCATAATATTATCTAGGAGTTTGGTAGCTTCTCCTAAAGTGATTTCTATAAAAGTGCCTCCTGCGGCCGAATCTAAAAGATTTCTAGAAGCAAAATTCAATCCGGCATAGAAATTTTGTATAATCATCCAAAGATTCAAACCATGTGTAGGGCAATTACGTATCATTAATTTCATCCTCTCCCAAGCTTGTGCAACATGTTCATGATCAAGTTGCTTAAAATTCATAATATCGTTTCTAAGAGAGATGATCTTAGCAGGAGGAAAATACTTAGAGATAAAAGCATCTTTGCACTTGTTCCAAGAATCAATACTATTTTTAGGCAAAGACGGAAACCAAGTTTTAGCACGTCCTCTAAGTGAAAACGGAAATAGCTTCAATTCAACAATATCACTATCCACATATTTGTTCTTTTGCATTTCACACAAATCAACAAAGCTATTCAGATGGGTAGCGGCATCTTCACTAGGAAGGCCGGAAAACGGATCTTTCATGACAAGATTCAGCAAAGCAGTATTAATCTCACAAGATTCAACATCGGTAAGGGGAGCAATCGGAGTGCTAATAAAATCATTATTGTTGGTATTGGAAAAGTCACACAATTTATTATTACCTTGAGCCATCGTGACAAACAATCCAACACACAAGCACACAAGAAGCAAATGAAAAAGAGGCGAATGGAAAAGAGGGTGAATAAAACGGCAAGGGTGAAGTGGGGGAGAGGAAAACGAGAGGCAAATGGCAAATAATGTAATGCGAGGGATAAGAGTTTGTGACGGGTACTTGGTATGTCTTGACTTGTGCATAGATCTCCCCAGCAACGGTGCCAGAAATCCTTCTTGCTACCTCTTGAGCACTGTGTTGGTTTTCCCTTGAAGAGGAAAGGGTGATGCAGCAAAGTAGCGTAAGTATTTCCCTCAGTTTTTGAGAACCAAGGTATCAATCCAGTAGGAGACTACACGCAAGTCCCTCATACCTACACAAACAAATAAGAACCTTGCAACCAATGTGATAAAGGGGTTGACAAGCCCTTCACGGTCACTTACGAGAGTGAGATCTGATAGAGATAATAATAATAACAATAATAAGATAAATATTTTTGGTATTTTATGATATAGATTGAAAGTAAATATTGCAAAATAAAATAGATTGGAAACTTATATGTTAAAAGATAGACCCGGGGGGCATAGGTTTCACTAGTGGCTTCTCTCAAGATAGTATAAGTATTACGATGGGTGAACCAATTACTATCGAGCAATTGATAGAAAAGTGCATAATTATGAGAATATCTAGGCATGATCATGTATATAGGCATCACATCCGCGACAAGTAGACTGAAATGATTCTGCATCTACTACTATTACTCCACACATCGACCGCTATCTAGCATGCATCTAGAGTATTAAGTTCATAAGAACAGAGTAACGCATTAGGCAAGATGACATGATGTAGAGGGATAAACTCAAGCAATATGATATAAACCCCATCTTTTTATCCTCGATGGCAAAATACAATACGTGCCCTGCTGCCCTTTCTGTCACTCGGATCGAGCACCGCAAGATTGAACCCAAAGCTAAGCACTTATCCCATTGCAAGAAAGATCAATCTAGTAGGCCAAACCAAACTGATAATTCGAAGAGACTTGCAAATATAACCAATCATGCATAAAAGATTTCAGAGAGGAATCAAATATTGTTCATAGATAGACTTGATCATAAACCCACAATTTACCGGATCTCGACAAACACACCGCAAAAAGAGTTACATCGAATAGATCTCCAAGAAGATCGAGGAGAACTTTGTATTGAGATCCAAAGAAAGAGAAGAAGCCATCTAGCTACTAACTATGGACCCGAAGGTCTGAAGTAAACTACTCACACATCATCGGAGGGGCCATGGAGTTGATGTCGAGGCCCTCCATGATCAATGCCCCCTCCGGCGGAGCTCCGGAAAAGGCCCCAAGATGGGATCTCTTGGGTACAGAAGGTTGCGGCGGTGGAAATAGGGTTTTGTGGTGCTCCTAGATGTTTTTGGGTATGTGAACATATATAGGAGGAAGAAGGTCGGTTGAGCCACGAGGGGCCCATGAGGGGGGAGGGCGCGCCGAGGGGGTAGGCGCGCCCCCTGCCTGGTGGCCACCTCGTTGGTTGCTTGACGTCCACTCCAAGTCCTCTGGATCATATTTGTTTCAAAAATCACGCTCCCGAAGGTTTCATTCCGTTTGGACTCCGTTTGATATGCCTTTTCTGCGAAACATTGAAATAGGCAAAAAAATAGCAATTTGCACTGGGCCTTGGGTTAATAGGTTAGTCCCAAAAATAATATAAAAGTGTAAAATAAAGCCCATCAACTTCCAAAATAGATAATATAATAGCATGGAACAATAAAAAATTATAGATACATTGGAGACGTATCAAACACCCAAAGGGTTTACTAGAGTCAATAATCTAGTTCACATCGCCATGTGATTAACACCCAAAGAATACTAAGGTGTGATCATGTTTTGCTTGTGAGAGAAGTTTAGTCAACGGGTCTGCCACATTCAGATCCGTATGTATTTTGCAAATTTCTATGTCTACAATGCTCTATATGGAGCTACTCTAGCAAATTGCTCCCACTTTCAATATGTATCGAGATTGAGACTCAGAGTCATCCAGATCGGTGTTGAAGCTTGCATCGACGTAACTCTTTACGTTGAACTCTTTATCACCTCCATAACCGAGAAATATGTCCTTAGTCCTCGAAGGATAATTTTGACCGCTGTACAGTGATCTACTCCTGTATCACTATTGTACCCCTTTGCCAGACTCATGGCAAGGTACACAATAGGTCTGGTATACAACATGACATACTTTATAGAACCTATGACTGAGGCATAGGGAATGTCTTTGATTCTCTTTCTATATTTTGCCGTCGTCGGGTTTTGAGTCTCACTCAACTTCACACCTTGCAACATAGGCAAGAACTCCTTCTTTAACTGTTCGATTTTGAACTACTTCAAAATCTTGTCAAGGCATGTTCTCATTGAAAAATCTTATCAAGCATCTTGATCTATCTCTATAGATCTTCATGCTCAATATGTAAGCAGCTTCACTGAGGTCTTTCTTTGAAAAAATCCTTTCAAACACTCCTTTATGCTTTCCAGAAAATTCTACATCATTTTTGATAAACAATATGTCATTCGCATATACTTATCAGAAAGGCTGTAGTGCGCCCACTCACTTTCTTGTAAATACAGGCTTCACCAAAAGTCTGTATAAAACCATATGCTTTGATCACACTATCAAAGCGTATATTCCAACTCCGAGAGGCTTGCATCAGTCCATAAATGGATCGCTGGAGCTTGCACACTTTGTTAGCATCTTTAGGATCAACAAAACCTTCTGGTTGCATCATATACAACTCTTCTTTAAGAAATCCATTAAGGAATGCAGTTTTGACATCCATTTGCCAAATTTCATAATCATAAAATGCGGCAATTGATAACTTGATTTGGACAGACTTAAGCATCACTATGAGTGAGAAAATCTCATCGTAGTCAACACCTTGAACTTATCAAAAACCTTTTGACAAGTCGAGCCTTGTAGATAGTAACACTACCATTAGCGTTTATCTTCCTCTTGAAGATCTATTTATTCTCTATGGCTCGCCGATCATCGGGCAAGTCAACCGAAGTCCATACTTTGTTCTCTGCTACCTCTTGAGCCTGCGTTGGTTTTTCCCTTGAAGAGGAAAGGGTGATGCAGCAAAGCAATATAAGTATTTCCCTTAGTTTTTGAGAACCAAGGTATCAATCTAGTAGGAGACCAAGGCGAGTCACCTCATACCTACAGAAACAAATAAGAACCTCGCAACCAATGCGATAAAGGGGTTGTCAATCCCTTCACGGTCACCTGCAAGAGTGAGATCTGATAGAGATTATAATAATAAGATAAATATTTTTGGTATTTTTATGATATAGGTTGAAAGTAAAGATTGCAAAATAAAATAGATTGGAAACTGATATGATGGAGAATAGACCCAGGGGCCATAGGTTTCACTAGTGGCTTCTCTCAAGATAGCACAAGTATTACGGTGGGTGAACAAATTACTGTCGAGCAATTGATAGAAAAGCGAATAATTATGAGAATATCTAGGCATCATCATGTTTATAGGCATCATGTCCGTGACAAGTAGACCGACTCCTGCCTGCATCTACTAGTATTACTCCACACATCGACCGCTATCTAGCATGCATCTAGAGTATTAAGTTCATAAGAACAGAGTAACGCCTTAAGCAAGATGACATGGTGTAGAGGGATAAACTCATGCAATATGATATAAACCCCATCTTTTTATCCTTGATGGCAACAATACAATACGTGTCTTTTCCCCTACTGTCACTGGGATCGAGCACCGCAAGATTGAACCCAAAGCTAAGCACTTCTCCCATTGCAAGAAAAATCAATCTAGTAGGCCAAACCAAACTGATAATTCGAAGAGACTTGCAAAGATAACCAATTATACATAAAAGAATTCAGAGAAGATTCAAATATTGTTCATAGATAAACTTGATCATAAACCCACAATTCATCGGATCTCAACAAACACACCGCCAAAGAAGATTACATCGAATAGATCTCCAAGAGAATCGAGGAGAACTTTGTATTGAGACCCAAAGAGAGAGAAGAAGCCATCTAGCTACTAGCTATGGACCCGAAGGTCTGAGGTAAACTACTCACACATCATCGGAGGAGCCATGGAGTTGATGTAGAGGCCCTCCGTGATCAATGCCCTCTCCGGCGGAGCTCCAGAAAAGGCCCCAAGATGGGATCTCTTGGGTACAGAAGCTTGCGGCAGTGAAAATAGGGTTTTGTGTTGTTCCTGGATGTTTTCAGGGTACGTAGGTATATATAGGAGGAAGAAGTAGCTCAGTGGAGCTACGAGGGTTCCACGAGGGGGGAGGGCATGCCCAGGGGGTAGGCGCGCCCCCTGCCTCATGGCCCTCCAAGTCCTTTGGATCACGTTTGTTTCAAAAATCACGCTCCCGAGGGTTTCATTCCGTTTGGACTCCGTTTGATATTCCTTTTCTGCGAAACACTGGAATAGACAAAAAACAGCAATTTGGGCTGGGCCCACGGTTAATATGTTAGTCCCAAAAATAATATAAAATTGTAAAATAAAGCCCATTAACATCCAAAACAGATAATATAATAGCATGGAACAATCAGAAATTATAGATACGTTGGAGATGTATCATTCTCATACATGGATCCCATCTCAGATTTCATGGTGCTACCTCTGGAGCACTGCGTTGGTTTTCCCTTGAAGAGGAAAGGGTGATGCAGCAAAGTAGCGTAAGTATTTCCCTCAGTTTTTGAGAACCAAGGTATCAATCAAGTAGGAGACTACACGCAAGTCCCTCGTACCTACACAAACAAATAAGAACCTCGCAACCAACACGATAAAGGGGTTGTCAAGCCCTTCACGGTTACTTACGAGAGTGAGATCTGATAGAGATAATAAGAAAAATATTTTTGGTATTTTTATGATATAGATTGAAAGTAAAGATTGCAAAATAAAATAGATTGGAAACTTATATGATAAAAGATAGACCCGGGGGCCATAGGTTTCACTAGTGGCTTCTCTCAAGATAGTATAAGTATTACGATGGGTGAACAAATTACTATAGAGCAATTGATAGAAAAGTGCATAATTATGAGAATATCTAGGCATGATCATGTATATAGGCATCACATCCGCGACAAGTAGACTGAAATGATTCTGCATCTACTACTATTACTCCACACATCGACCGCTATCTAGCATGCATCTAGAGTATTAAGTTCATAAGAACAGAGTAACGCATTAGGCAAGATGACATGATGTAGAGGGATAAACTCAAGCAATATGATATAAACCCCATCTTTTTATCCTCGATGGCAAAATACAATACGTGCCCTGCTGCCCTTTCTGTCACTCGGATCGAGCACCGCAAGATTGAACCCAAAGCTAAGCACTTATCCCATTGCAAGAAAGATCAATCTAGTAGGCCAAACCAAACTGATAATTCGAAGAGACTTGCAAATATAACCAATCATGCATAAAAGATTTCAGAGAGGAATCAAATATTGTTCATAGATAGACTTGATCATAAACCCACAATTTACCGGATCTCGACAAACACACCGCAAAAAGAGTTACATCGAATAGATCTCCAAGAAGATCGAGGAGAACTTTGTATTGAGATCCAAAGAAAGAGAAGAAGCCATCTAGCTACTAACTATGGACCCGAAGGTCTGAAGTAAACTACTCACACATCATCGGAGGGGCCATGGAGTTGATGTCGAGGCCCTCCATGATCAATGCCCCCTCCGGCGGAGCTCCGGAAAAGGCCCCAAGATGGGATCTCTTGGGTACAGAAGGTTGCGGCGGTGGAAATAGGGTTTTGTGGTGCTCCTAGATGTTTTTGGGTATGTGAACATATATAGGAGGAAGAAGGTCGGTTGAGCCACGAGGGGCCCATGAGGGGGGAGGGCGCGCCGAGGGGGTAGGCGCGCCCCCTGCCTGGTGGCCACCTCGTTGGTTGCTTGACGTCCACTCCAAGTCCTCTGGATCATATTTGTTTCAAAAATCACGCTCCCGAAGGTTTCATTCCGTTTGGACTCCGTTTGATATGCCTTTTCTGCGAAACATTGAAATAGGCAAAAAAATAGCAATTTGCACTGGGCCTTGGGTTAATAGGTTAGTCCCAAAAATAATATAAAAGTGTAAAATAAAGCCCATCAACTTCCAAAATAGATAATATAATAGCATGGAACAATAAAAAATTATAGATACATTGGAGACGTATCAAACACCCAAAGGGTTTACTAGAGTCAATAATCTAGTTCACATCGCCATGTGATTAACACCCAAAGAATACTAAGGTGTGATCATGTTTTGCTTGTGAGAGAAGTTTAGTCAACGGGTCTGCCACATTCAGATCCGTATGTATTTTGCAAATTTCTATGTCTACAATGCTCTATATGGAGCTACTCTAGCAAATTGCTCCCACTTTCAATATGTATCGAGATTGAGACTCAGAGTCATCCAGATCGGTGTTGAAGCTTGCATCGACGTAACTCTTTACGTTGAACTCTTTATCACCTCCATAACCGAGAAATATGTCCTTAGTCCTCGAAGGATAATTTTGACCGCTGTACAGTGATCTACTCCTGTATCACTATTGTACCCCTTTGCCAGACTCATGGCAAGGTACACAATAGGTCTGGTATACAACATGGCATACTTTATAGAACCTATGACTGAGGCATAGGGAATGTCTTTGATTCTCTTTCTATATTTTGCCGTGGTCGGGTTTTGAGTCTCACTCAACTTCACACCTTGCAACATAGGCAAGAACTCCTTCTTTGACTGTTCGATTTTGAACTACTTCAAAATCTTGTCAAGGCATGTTCTCATTGAAAAATCTTATCAAGCATCTTGATCTATCTCTATAGATCTTCATGCTCAATATGTAAGCAGCTTCACTGAGGTCTTTCTTTGAAAAAATCCTTTCAAACACTCCTTTATGCTTTCCAGAAAATTCTACATCATTTTTGATAAACAATATGTCATTCGCATATACTTATCAGAAAGGCTGTAGTGTGCCCACTCACTTTCTTGTAAATACAGGCTTCACCAAAAGTCTGTATAAAACCATATGCTTTGATCACACTATCAAAGCGTATATTCCAACTCCGAGAGGCTTGCATCAGTCCATAAATGGATCGCTGGAGCTTGCACACTTTGTTAGCATCTTTAGGATCAACAAAACCTTCTGGTTGCATCATATACAACTCTTCTTTAAGAAATCCATTAAGGAATGCAGTTTTGACATCCATTTGCCAAATTTCATAATCATAAAATGCGGCAATTGATAACATGATTTGGACAGACTTAAGCATCGCTATGAGTGAGAAAATCTCATCGTAGTCAACACCTTGAACTTATCAAAAACCTTTTGACAAGTCGAGCCTTGTAGATAGTAACACTACCATCAGCGTCTATCTTCCTCTTGAAGATCTATTTATTCTCTATGGCTCGCCGATCATCGGGCAAGTCAACCAAAGTCCATACTTTGTTCTCTGCTACCTCTTGAGCCTGCGTTGGTTTTTCCCTTGAAGAGGAAAGGGTGATGCAGCAAAGCAACATAAGTATTTCCCTCAGTTTTTGAGAACCAAGGTATCAATCTAGTAGGAGACCAAGCGCGAGTCACCTCGTACCTACAGAAACAAATAAGAACCTCGCAACCAATATGATAAAGGGGTTGTTAATCCCTTCACGGTCACCTGCAAGAGTGAGATCTGATACAGATTATAATAATAAGATAAATATTTTTGGTATTTTTATGATATAGGTTGAAAGTAAAGATTGCAAAATAAAATAGATTGGAAACTGATATGATGGAGAATAGACCCGGGGGCCATAGGTTTCACTAGTGGCTTCTCTCAAGATAGCACAAGTATTACGGTGGGTGAACAAATTACTGTCGAGCAATTGATAGAAAAGCGAATAATTATGAGAATATCTAGGCATCATCATGTTTATAGGCATCACGTCCGTGACAAGTAGACCGACTCCTGCCTGCATCTACTACTATTACTCCACACATCGACCGCTATCTAGCATGCATCTAGAGTATTAAGTTCATAAGAACAGAGTAACGCCTTAAGCAAGATGACATGGTGTAGAGGGATAAACTCATGCAATATGATATAAACCCCATCTTTTTATCCTTGATGGCAACAATACAATACGTGTCGTTTCCCCTACTGTCACTGGGATCGAGCACCGCAAGATTGAACCCAAAACTAAGCACTTCTCCCATTGCAAGAAAAATCAATCTAGTAGGCCAAACCAAACTGATAATTCGAAGAGACTTGCAAAGATAACAAATCATACATAAAATATTTCAGAGAAGAATCAAATATTGTTCATAGATAATCTTGATCATAAACGCACAATTCATCGGATCTCGACAAACACACCGCAAAAAGAATTACAATGAAAATATCTCCAAGAAGATCGAGGAGAACTTTGTATTGAGATCCAAAGAGAGAGAAGAAGCCATCTAGCTAATAACTATGGACCCGAAGGTCTATGGTAAACTACTGACACATCATCGAAGAGGCTATGGTGTTGATGTAGAAGCCCTCCGTGATCAATTCCCCCTCCGATGGAGCTCCGGAAAAGGCCCCAAGATGGGATCTCTTGGGTACATAAGGTTGCGGCGGTGGAAATAGGGTTTCGTGGTGCTCCTGGATGTTTTTGGGTATATATATAGGAGGAAGAAGTATGTCGGTGGAGCTGCGAGGGGCCCACGAGGATGGGGGGCGCACCCAGGGGCAGGTGCGCCTCCCTGCCTCGTGGCCTCCTTGCTTCTTTTTTGACGCCTACTCCAAGTCCCCTGGATCATGTTTGTTCCAAAAATAACTCTCCCGAAGGTTTCATTCCATTTGGATTCTGTTTGATATTCCTTTTCTGCGAAACACTGAAATAGGCAACAAACGGAAATTTGCACTAGGCCTTGGGTTAGTAGGTTAGTCCCAAAAATAATATAAAAGTGTATAATAAAGCTCATTAAATATCCAAAGCAGATAATATAATAGCATGGAACAATAAAAAATTATAGATACGTTGGAGACGGATCACATGGCCTCAAGCCATTTCGCGGAATCTGGGCTCATCATCGCTTCCTCATAGTTCATAGGTTCGGCATGGTCTAGTAACACGACTTCAAGAACATGATTACCATACCACTCTGGTGCGGAACGTACTCTTGGTTGACCTACGAGGTTCGGTAGTATCTGAACTTTCATGATCATCATCATTAACTTCCTCACTAATTGGTGTAGGCATCACTGGAACTGATTTCTGTGATGAACTACTTTCTAATTAGGGAGAAGGTACAATTACCTCAACAAGTTCTACTTTCCTCCCACTCACTTCTTTCAAGAGAAACTCCTCTAGAAACGATCCATTCTTAGCAACAAAGATCTTGCCTTCGGATCTGTGATAGAAGGTATACCCAACAGTTTCTTTTGGATATCCTATGAAGATGCACTTCTCCAATTTGGGTTCGAGCTTATCAGGCTGAAACTTTTTCACATAAGCATCGCAACCCCAAACTTTAAGAAATGACAGCTTTGGTTTCTTGCCAAACCATAGTTCATACGGTGTCGTCTCAACGGATTTAGACGGTGCCCTATTAAACATGAATGCAACTGTCTCTAATGTATAACCCCAAAAATGATAGTGGTAAATTGGTAAGAGACATCATAGATCGCATCATATCTAATAAAGTATGGTTACGACGTTCAGACACACCATTACGCTGTGGTGTTCCAGGTGGCATGAGTTGGAAACTATTCCACATTGTTTCAAAGACCAAAACTCGTAACTCAAATATTCGCCTCCGCGATCAGATCGCAGAAACTTTATTTTCTTGTTACGATGATTTTCCACTTCACTCTGAAATTCTTTGAACTTTTCAAATGTTTCAGACTTATGTTTCATTAAGTAGATATACCCATATCTGCTCAAAGCATCTGTGAAGGTCAAAAAATAACGATACCCGCCACGAGCCTCAACACTCATCAGACCGCATACATCAGTATGTATTATTTACAATAAGTCAGTGGCTAGCTCCATTGTTCCGTAGAATGGATTTTTAGTCATCTTTCCCATGAGGCATGGTTCGCAAGTATCAAGTGATTCCAAAAGCCCATCAGCATGGAGTTTCTTCATGCGCTTCACACCAATATGACCTAAATGGCAGTGCCACAAATAAGTTGCACTATCATTATTAACTTTGCATCTTTTGGCTTCAATATTATAAATATGTGTATCACTACAATCGAGATTCAATAAACGATTCACCTCGGGTGTATGACCATAAAAGGTTGTATTCATGTAAAGAGAACAACAATTATTCGCTCACTTAAATGAATAACCGTATTGCAATAAACATGATCTAATCATATTCATGCTCAATGCAAACACCAAATAACATTTATTTCAGGTTCAACACTAATCCTGAAGGTAGAGGGAGTGTGCGATGGTGATCGTATCAACCTTGGAATCACTTCCAACACACATCGTCACTTCGCTCTTAACTAGTCTCTGTCCATTCTGCAACTCCTGTTTTGAGTTTCTAATTTTAGCAACTAAACCGGTATCAAAAACCCAGGGGCTACTATGAACACTAGTAAAGTACACATCAATAACCTGTATATCAAACATACTCCCTATGTTCACTTTTATAAGTCCTTGAAGACATTTGAGACAACATGTAAAACAGCCTATTTTCAGTTGTCTAAAATGACTTATAAAAGTGAACGGAGGGAGTACCTTTGTTCAGTTTGCCATCCTTCTTATCTGCCAAGTATTTGGGGTAGTTCCGCTTCAAGTGACCATTCCCTTTGCAGTAGAAGCACTCAGTTTCAGAGTTAGGTCTAGCTTTGGGCTTTTTCACGGGAGTGGCAACTTGCTTGCCATTCTTTTTGAAGTTCCCCTTCTTTCCCTTGCCCTTTTTCTTGAAACTAGTGGTCTTGTTAACCATCAAAACTTTATGCTATTTCTTAATTTCTACCTTCATTGATTTCAGCATCGCAAAGAGCTTGGGAATCGTTTTCATCATCCCTTCCATATTATAGTTCATCACGAAGTTCTAGTAACTTGGTGATAGTGACTAGAGAATTCTGTCAATCACTATCTTATCTGGAAGATTAACTCCCACTAGATTCAAGTGATTGTAGTATCCAGACATTTTGAGCACATGCTCACTAGCTGAGCTATTCTCCTACATCTTGTAGGCAAAGTACTTGTTAGAGGTCTCATACCTCTCAACACGGGCATGAATCTGAAATATCATTTTCAGTTCTTGAAACATCTGATATGCTCCATGACATTCAAAACATTTTTAAAGTCTTGGTTCTAAGCCGTAAAGCATGGTGCACTAAACTATCAAGTAGTCATCATACCGAGCTTGTCAAATGTTCATAACGTCTGCATCTGCTCCTGCAATAGGTCTGTCACCTAGCGATGCATCAAGGGCATAATTCTTCTGTGTAGCAATGAGGATAATCCTCAGATCACGGACCTAGTCCGCATCATCATCTTTCAATATAAGTTTTTCTCTAGGAACATATCAAAAATAAAACAGGGGAGCTATACGCGAGCTATTGATCTACAAAATAGATATGCAAATACTATCACGACTAAGTTCATGATAAATTTAAGTTCAATTAATCATATTACTTAAGAACTCCCACTTAGATAGACATCCCTCTAGTCATCTAAATGATCATGTGATCCATATCAACTAAACCATGTCCGATCATCACGTGAGATGGAGTAGTTTTCAATGGTGAACATCTCTATGTTGATCATATCTACTATATGATTCACATTCGACCTTTCGGTCTCAGTGTTCCCAGGCCATATCTGCATACGATAGGCTCGTCAATTTTAACCCGAGTATTCCGCGTGTGCAAAACTGTCTTGCACCTGTTGTATGTGAATGTTGAGCTTATCACACCCGATCATCATGTAGTGTCTCAGCACGACGAACTGTAGCAACGGTGCATACTCAGGGAGAACACTTGTACCTTGAAATTTGGCGAGGGATCATCTTATAATGCTACCGTCATACTAAGCAAAATAAGATGCATAAAATATAAACATCACATGCAATCAAAATATGTGGCATGATATGGCCATCATCATCTTGTGCCTTTGATCTCCATCTCCAAAGCACCATCATGATCTCCATCGTCACGGGCTTGACACCTTGATCTCCATCGTAGCATCGTTGTCGTCTCGCCAACTATTGCTTCTATGACTATCACTACCACTTAGTGATAAAGTAAACCAATTACATGGTGATTGCATTTCATACAATAAAGTGACAACCATAAGGCTCCTGCCAATTGCCGATAACTTTTACAAAATATGATAATCTCATACAACAATTTATATCTCATCACGTCTTGACCATATCACATCACAACATGCCCTGCAAAAACAAGTTAGACGTCCTCTACTTTGTTGTTGCAAGTTTTACGTGGCTGCTACGGGCTTCTAGCAAGAACCGTTCTTACGTACGCATCAAAACCCACAACGATTTTTCGTCAAGTGTGATGTTCTAACCTTCAACAAGGACCG
Organism: Triticum aestivum; assembly: GCF_018294505.1. NCBI lineage: Eukaryota > Viridiplantae > Streptophyta > Magnoliopsida > Poales > Poaceae > Triticum > Triticum aestivum. The sequence continues at coordinate 637,515,895 of NC_057803.1, forward strand.
GCCATGGTCAAACTCGATTCAACTAAAGTTGGAGAAATAGACACCCGCCAGCCACCTGTGTGCAAAGCACGTCGGTAGAACCAGTCTCATGAACGCGGTCATGTAATGTCGGTTCGGCCGCTTCATCCAACAATACCGCCGAATCAAAGTAAGACGTTGGTGGTAAGCAGTATTATCGTAGAATCCTTACGGCAGATGTCCTAGTGTGAGGACTTAATTGTGGGGCCAACGCATCTATGTGGTACCTTGAGAGGGGTTGAACGGAACCGAGAGACGCAACACAAGCCAAGGGTTTAGACAGCTTCGGGCCCCGGGAAACATCATCCGGTAACAACCCTACATGTTGTGTGAGGCTATGTCCCATTATGATTATGAGGAAGTCACCGTAAACCGGCTCTCCCAGTTAACCCTAACCCTTTAAGATTGTTTCTTCTTACTTGTCCCTCTTTGGGGAGCCCTGCCCCTCCTTATATATGTTGAAGGGGCGGGTTACATGTAGAGTCCAACTCGGACTTAAGACTTAACTATTATCACTTCCCTTCTTGGGCTTCTTAACATCTTGGGCTTCATAATGTCTCGAGCTTCATAACTCATGGCAACCCAGTTACCACCGCCTACCGGGAGTTAACTGGTGCCGGTTTAAGATGATCTGCCGGTTTAAGAATGTCTGCTGAGTTATCATCTGACTTAACTCTTGTCTTAACTGTCAGTCGGTTTAACAACCGGTCGGTTTACCGTCTGGGTTAACTGCCTGTTTTACCTGTCTGTCTTAACTGTTAGCCGGTTTAACAACATGTCGGTTTACCGTCTGACTTAACACCAACCGGTTTACCACCTGCCTCAACACCTGCCGGTTTACCACCTGCTTTAACACCTGCCGGTTTACTAAGTCCCGGCCAGGTTATAACTCCGGCCGGGTCATACCACGGGGTATATCCCCGACATTAGGCCCTAGTTTAATTTGGATTTATCCATGTTAAACTAATCCTGATCATCCTTAAGTCCTTGTCACTTCCTTCTTCTATAAAATCCGAGTCAATAGGCTAGCTTCATAATCAATTTGCTGACATTGGTTTGTCACAGAGAAATATTGTGAAGAATAACTCCTTTGACTTCAGCTCCCAATGCTTAACAAAAATATTGGCCTTTGAAATACTCATTTGATCTTCAGCCGGTTTAAGAATGTAAAACTTTACTGGTTTACCATTGCCAAAATTGCCGGTTTAAGAATATTGATGGCACCGGATCAGAACTGTTTGTTAACATCAGTTTTGAAAATATACCGCTTATATGCCTATCACTTGTAGCCCCCAAGTCTTAAGAAGGTAGCATAGCAACAGCTTAAGACTTGCTTCAATATGAATGTCACAAGCTTGAAGAAATTCAGGTTGTTCATCCCAATCACTAGTCAAAACTGAGTATTCCACATATATAGCCCCCAAGTGCCGGGTTGTCATGCTTGCAGCAATCTGGGACTTGAAATTGCCTTATGCTCATAAAAACTTCAACCAGTGTAGCCCCCAAGGGTCGGGTTATTATGCAATAATGAGCAGGGACTTTGTAAATATGATCACGTAAACTTGAGCACCAATGTGTAGCCCCCAAGGGCCGACTCAATAAGATAATATTGAGCTGGGACTTGATATATTCTTCAATAAAAACATCATATGATGTAACCCCCGTCATGGGGCTTGAATCCACGTCCACAAGGTTAAGAGCCTTGTGCTTTACCACCTGAGCAGTGGACCCTTCAATATAATGGTTTCAAATATTTGTACCTTGAATTGTTGACAGGAGCAATTGGTAGCCCCCAAGGGCCGGCTCATTACGATGTGATGAGTCGGGTCTTCAATGAGGTGAGCAAACAATGACTTTACATTAGCCCCCAAGTGTCATGGTGCATGCTTGCAGTGACATCAGACTTGTGTATTTGATGTAATACCAACTTGTATAATGTAGCCCCCATGTGTCGGGTCGTTAGCATGCAGCGACTCAGGACTATTCCTTCCATTACAGAATAAATCATATCCATTGATAAAATAATAGTCATTGCGCTAAAGCGACTTTGAAAACCTCAGTCATAATATTGGTTATTGATAACCATAAGAAAAAAAATCCAGCCATGTTGGCTATTAAAGATTTGAATAAATATAACCTGGTTTGAAAACCGGTTCCTGCCATATAAGTCGGTATATCCATGCACATATGATACATGCTATGATGATGTAGTGATGATGCAACGTATGACGCAATATATGATGATGTATATGTATGATCAAGAGGGTTTAAGCTATGGTTCGGATACGACCAGAGCCCCCATGTAGTCATAATTGTGGCATTGCGCCGATCAAGAGGTGTAGCTATGGTTCGAATACGACCAAGCCCCCAAGTGATTTCCCTAGTGCCCTTATGCCTATCAAGAGGTGTAACTATGGTTCGAACACATAGCTCCCAAGTGATTTTCCCTGGTGACCTTATGCCTATCAAGAGGTGTAGCTATGGTTCGGAGACGACCAAGCCCCCAAGTGATTTCCCTGGTGCCCTTATGCTGATCAAGAGGGTATAAGCTATGGTTCGGATACGACCAGAGCCCCCAAGTGATTTCCCTGGTGGCTTTAAGACTATCAAGAGGTGTGACTATGGTTCAAACATAGCCCCCAAGTGATATTGTGAGCTGTGCTCAAGGGATACCCATGTTTGAGTTGTGCTGTGTAGCAGACTCTCTTCGGCCCCTTATGATAATATTGGCTTGACAGCCGGATTACCGAAATAACTAGAGTTGTGCTCTTATGATAACATAGGCTTGATAGCCGGATCAAGAGGTGTAGCTATGGTTCGAATACGACCAAGCCCCCAAATGATATTGTGAGCTGTGCTCAAGGGGTACCTATGTTTGAGCTGTGCTATGCAACAGACTCTCTTTGGTCCCTTTAATTTTTCCTGAAAACTCGAACTTGCGAGAGGTTATTCTTTTTGAACCGGAAATTCTTGACCGGCTAATGAGAGCTTCAAAGCTTTGCAGGAGATAGCTTTCCCTTGAGCCGATTATAATCCGGAATCCTTCTTTTTGAGCCGAAAATCGACGGCCTTTAAATTTTCACCAATATGGCGGTTTAGGGTCCTGCATTAGATAAATTTGCAAGCTGAAGTAGTTGCTTTTTTAAAGAAAGCAATATAAAATATAAAAACATATTGGATGGATTTCACCTGATATGTTAGGCTATAAATTATCCACCGCGAAGTTGATGATCACCCCGGTAAAGTGAAATCAATCAAGGCCGAGTCAGTTGTGGCAACAGGCAGATGAGCCGGTCGCGGCAATGTAAGCCGGCGTGGACGGGTGAAGCAATCGCAGGCACGGTAAGCCACGCGAATGGCGAGTCAGTCGCCGGCGTGGTCCCGCCGAGTTGATGTAAATTGAGCTGTACGGGCGGCGGCTTGCGCACACCCATTCAATTAGCAAGCGGGTGAAGACACCGTGCGCAATGACGTTGACGTATACTTCATAAACGCAACCTGGCACCACCTTTGCTGCACATAAAAATATACAGACCAAAGTAATTTCTCTCTTTGATTACAATATGCACTAAAAGTAGATAGAAACAATAGCACCTGGTATATTTTATCAGATGAACATGAACGCTGGTCATTAAATGATGCTGAACAGCGTCAGACGGCCGCCTAGACATACGTCTGATAAACAATAGCACCCACGTAGCCTTCACCCTTTTTATGCAGTACTTCCTTCTTTTCCTGTGCTACCTCTTTTTTTTACCATGGATACTGGGGATCCAAGGTATATCAAAGTGTGATGTAGCTTCTTTGATCAGCTGGTTCCTTTGACTTTAGTCCAACTTTACATGAACAACCGGTCCCCTGTTCTTTCCTTCTCTCCTTAGCAGCCATGGAATGCGGCAGTGGAAACAGGGGCGGAGGCCGGCATGGGCAGCGAGCCGGCGGGCATCCCGAACGCGGGAGGTGGCAGTCAGCTGGCGCGAGCAGCTCTCTGGACAGCGGAGGTGGGTCAGCAAGCCCCAGCAACTTGGCGCGACGAACCATGGTGGAAACGGTCGATTGACTCGGCTGCGAGGCATGTAAGCCGGCTCGGTCGTAGGGGAACTTGCTGCCACCGAGGTCCGAGGCACACAAGGGTGAGGAGGCCCGAGGCACAAGGCGGCGGGTTGCGGCAGAGGCACTGTCGGTTCCAAAACAGGCGGATCTCGGGTAGGGGGTCCCGAACTGTGCGTCTAAGGTGGATGGTAATAGGAGGCAGTGGACACGATGTTTACCCAGGTTCGGGCCCTCTTGATGGAGGTGTTACCCTACGTCCTGCTTGATTGTTCTTGATAATATGAGTAGTACAAGAGTTGATCTACCACGAGATCAAAGAGGCTAAACCCTAGAAGCTAGCCTATGGTATGATTGTATCTTGTCCTACGGACTAAAACCCTCCGGTTTATATAGACACCGGAGGGGGCTAGGGTTGCACAAGGTCGGTTACAAAGGAGGAGATATACATATTCGTATTGCCTAGCTTGCCTTCCACGCCAACTAGAGTCCCATCCGGACACGGGACGAAGTCTTCAATCTTGTATCTTCATAATCCGACAGTCCGGCCAAAGGATATAGTCCGACTGTCCGGAGACCCCCTAATCCAGGACTCCTTCAGTAGCCCGTGAACCAGGCTTCAATGACGATGAGTCCGGCGTGCAGTGTTGTCTTCGGCATTGCAAGGCGGGTTCCTCCTCCGAATACACCACGGAAGAGTTTGAATACAAGGACAGTGTCCGACCCTGCAAATTAAGTTTCACATACCACTGTAGAGAGAATAATATTTCCACAAATATAATCTGCTGACATGTTTTGACAGCATGACATCACGCTATGGCCCGGTCATTATTTGAACCATTCCTCTCAACCAGCTCCGCACATAACGCGAGGCGGTTTTCTTGACACGTCTTGTCAAAGCAGAGATCGTGTCCTCCTTATCGCGGGATTCTCATCAATGCAAACATGGGTAACCCAACCGTGCCTGTTGGTATGACTCCTAGTTCTTAGGTAAGTCCCAAACGGCCACGAGGAGGATGCCTGGTATTAACCCTCTTTATAAAGGGGACAAGGCTTTTTCTTTTTTTCATCCCGCGCTCAATTGAATCCTTCCCCCGCCTCGAGTTCTAACACCCAAAGCTCAGGTCAGGTGCTTCAGACCTTCAACCATGTTCGGATCCAACCTTCAAGGTCGGTGGATGCCTTCCTCCGTCACGGAGGAGGAGATCAAGAAGTTGAGGGAGGCCAGATATCTGACCGCCGAAATTTCGCATAGGCTGCCCGCCCGAGGGCAGGTCTTCCCTACTCCCGAACCCAACGAGAGCGTTGTGTTCGTCTCCCACTTCCTCCGAGGATTAGGCCTCGCTCTGGTTCCCTTTGTTAGGGGTCTTATGTTCTATTACGGGCTGGATTTTCATGATCTGGCCCCGGATTCCCTTCTTAACATCTCGTCATTTATTGTCGTATGTGAGGCCTTCCTCCGCATTACCCCTTGCTACCTCTTTTAGCACTGCGTTGGTTTTCCCCGAAGAGGAAGGGATGATGCAGCAAAGTAGCATAAGTATTTCCCTCAGTTTTTGAGAACCAAGGTATCAATCCAGTAGGAGGCTACGCGCGAGTCCCTCGTACCTGCACAAAACAAATAAATCCTCGCAACCAATGCAAATAGGGGTTGTCAATCCCTATAGGGTCACTTACGAGAGTGAGATCTGATAGATATGATAAGATAATATTTTTGGTATTTTTATGATAAAGATGCAAAGTAAAATAAAGGCAAAGTAAATAGCAAAGTAAATAACCAAGTAGTAGGAGATTAATATGATAAAGATAGACCCGGGGGTCATAGGTTTCACTAGTGGCTTCTCTCGAGAGCATAAGTATTCTACGGTGGGTGAACAAATTACTGTTGAGCAATTGACAGAATTGAGCATAGTTATGAGAATATCTAGGTGTGATTATGTATATAGGCATCACATCCAAGACAAGTAGACCGACTCCTGCCTGCATCTACTACTATTACTCCACTCATCGACCGCTATCCAGCATGCATCTAGAGTATTAAGTTAAAAACAGAGTAACGCCTTAGTCAAGATGACATGATGTAGAGGGATAGACTCATGCAATATGAAGAAAACCCCATCTTGTTATCCTTGATGGCAACAATACAATACGTGCCTTGCTGCCCTTACTGTCACCGGGAAAGGACACCGCAAGATTGAACCCAAAGCTAAGTACTTCTCCCATTGCAAGAAAGATCAATCTAGTAGGCCAAACCAAACTGATAATTCGAAGAGACTTGCAAAGATAACCAATCATACATAAAAGAATTCAGAGAAGATTCAAATATTATTCATAGATAGACTTGATCATAAACCCACAATTCATCGATCTCAACAAACACACCGTAAAAAGAAGATTACATCGAATAGATCTCCACAAGAGAGGGGGGAACGTTGTATTGAGATCCAAAAAGAGAGAAGAAACCATCTAGCTACTAACTATGGACCCGTAGGTCTGAAGTAAACTACTCACACTTCATCGGAGAGGCTATGGTGTTGATGTAGAAGCCCTCCGTGATCGATGCCCCCTCCGGCGGAGCTTCAGAACAGGCCCCAAGATGGGATCTCGTGGACACAGAAAGTTACGGCGGTGGAATTAGGGTTTGGCTCCTGTTCTGATCATTTGGGGGTACATGGATATATATAGGAGGAAGGAGTACGTCGGTGGAGCAACAGGGGGCCCACGAGGGTGGAGGGCATGCCTGGGGAGCGCCCCCTACCTCGTGGCCTCCTGTTAGTTGGCTTGACGTAGGGTCCAAGTCTCCTGAGTTGTATTCGGCGAGAAAATCACGTTCCCGAAGGTTTCATTCCGTTTGGACTCCGTTTGATATTCCTTTTCTTCGAAACCCTAAAACAGGCAAAAAACAACAATTCTGGGCTAGGCCTCCGGTTAATAGGTTAGTCCCAAAAATAATATAAAAGTGGATAATAAATCCCAATAATGTCCAAAACAGTAGGTGATATAGCATGGAGCAATCAAAAATTATAGATACGTTGGAGACGTATCACCCCTCACTTCGGCCTGTGGCTCAAGACCTTCGATGTGAAGCCAATGATGATCGAGGGGCAGCACGCATCGTGTGGAGGTGCTTTAATAAGCAAAATCGCTGACGCTCCATGGCCAGAGGGTTCCTTCCCTGAGGTGTCCGGATTGTGGCAGCAGGAGTGGTTTTACATCACAGCTCCCCGAAGTGCCAAGTGGTAGCTGCCCCACCTTTCGCTCGGGTCCGCCACCACAACTGATTTCATGGATCAGTAGGGGGTTGAGCTGGGGTCTAGCCAAGGACGTGGCAATACTGCAGAGCCGTATCCGAGATCTCTTCGAGGGAGATTTCAGTCTGGTTATGGTAATGCAAGTTATGCTGGTTCGTCGAGTCCAACCTTGCAAACGCCGGCCCCTCCGCATGTGGGAATTCAACCCGGAAGGACCGCGATTATTCAACATTTCCTCGGCATGACGCATGAAGAGATGTACAAATCGTTCTTCGGACCCCAAATAGAGTGTCCGGACACCACCGAGAACGTGGGCCTGAGCTGCAACCGCCCCGCTGCCCAAGTAAGTAATCCCATGCCGAACCTGTTGTCCTTTTATTTATCATGGCATCATTCTAAAAGAGCCGCTCTTTGACCAGGACTGGATAACAAAGGCGATGATGATCACGTGTTCGGCCCCCCTTCCTGAGGGCTTGGACAATCCGGTATTGGACAAGATGCTCGAGCCGATGCCTTATCCAGCGCCCTCGAAGGAAGATGATGGGGGAATAAAGAGGGCGAAAGTGGGCCTCACTCGCTACTCATTCCAGCCGGGGGGATAAGCACCTCCGCGAGGGAGGACAATCAAAGGGAAGAATCTGACATTCTCTCTCCCCGGGGAAGGAAGAGGACTACATCTAAAGATCCAGAAACTAAGGTTTCCAAACGGGAGAACAAATCTTCATCAGAGGGTCCTGCCTCAGAGGGTTTGCTTGCCGCACCGTGTCCGCGCGGAGATCAGCCCTCTACCGAGCTGTAAGTAATCGAAAAGTACTTTAATAGTGGAAATATCCTACCTTACTTCCGTAGACAATAACCAGTGCTTATAATTTGTAGTCCGGATCGTAGCCCGCCTCGACAGAGTTCGTCTTCAGGGGATCTTCTTCTGGAGATGATGGAGAGCGAAACGCCTCCCCCGACACCACGCCTCACGAAGCGGGCGACCTTGAAGTGTCGCCGCGAAGGGTATCTCGGGATCCACTAAGGCTGGAGGATAACCCTTTGGCTACCCGGGATTCCCAATATCTGGCTCTTAAAGAGAGCGACAACAAGGGTCCGTACAGTGTGCGGTCGGACACGCTGAAGGATCTTCTGGGGCAAGCGGCCATCTCGGAAGCGCATCATACGCTAATGGGTACGGTAATTGAAAGGATTTCATCTGCTGAAAGCGGTTTGCATGAAGCTTTTATGAGTCTGCTGAAAGGCTTCGAGGTACGTGAAATAGTGTATGTTTTTATAGTACCAATAGATTAGGTGTGCCCTATGCAGATAGTAACCCCTGAGACTCTGGTTGTCGTCGAAAACGGCGGCAACCAGAGGATCATAGTCCCATGTAATAACCAGACCGCCTTTATGTGCAGGTGGCTGAAGCTCCGGTGGCTAGCCGGACTAATGGGTTTGCCGAACTAAAGCGGCAACTTGATGCGGCAGACGCCGACATCGTGATTGTCAACAAGCGGCTTGACGAGGCACAGGGTGAGTGATTTCTCTGGTGACCGTCACATAATAAGAGTAGCATGATGCCAGTATCTTTAATATGTTGTGTGACTGCAGATGGAGCTGCCACGTGGAGACCCTTCGGGCGGAGCTTGCCCAAGCCAAGGAGCAAGCAAGGAGTAGCAATGCGGCCGCTCTAAAGGCGACCGAAGAGTTAAGGGCCGAACAGGCCGCGCATTGCGAGAGCAAGGAAAAAATAGCCAAGATGGATGTAGAGTTAAAAGATGTCGCTGACCATTACCAGCTTCTTGAAGAAGAAAACCGGGCGAAGGCGACGGACGTGGAGAAGGCCCTGGTGGCTGCCAAGGAAGCCCACTCCTAAATTAGAGCGATGAAGGAGGAGCTGAGTCAAGCTGCAGATATCGTGTCTGGGAAGCCCTTCTTGTTGCGGACTAAGTTCGGAGATCCGAAGTATGCTCCTCTGGACCGGCTATGGAGTTCTGCGGACGCCTACATGGATCTGGCTGCAAGTGCTGCTGATGCGGCCGAGTACTTCAAGGATCAGACAGGTCCCAAAGTGGAAAAGCTGTTCTGGGCACAGTTTCACGCTCCAGTCCGTCCGCTGCTGTTGAATGAGTGATTGGCCGAGTGGGCCGAGCTCCATAGGTTGTCCGGACTTTCCATGAGGTATGTTGTGGATCACCTGTGGCCGGGAGGGCCAAGGCCGAATAGCTACTTTAGTTTAGTGCAACAATTCCTTGGTGTTGTGCCACACATCGATGCTGTAAAGAGATCAGCGTGAATAGAGGGTGCACGGATGGCCTTTACACGTGTCAAGACATACTGGGCGGAGATGGAGGCCACCACTGTTGTGAAACAGGGTTCGGCCGTAGGCCGAGTGGCTGCCGAGCACTACTTTGAAGAAGTTCTTGAAGGCGCTCGTTCGGTAGAGGCTCAGTGCTCGACGAATATTATGTTCTAGTGACATGTATTCCCATTGTAAAAACAATGTTGTATTGAATTATCAAGGCTGTTTTTATACTTTTGCCTGAAAGTACTATGATGCCTCCTGTGCGGCCGTTTATGTATATATGTATATAACCTGAAAGTTTGCAGTCGTCGGCTTCCGCCCCCACGCATATAATGCGGGGGTGTTCACAAAAAATGCATATCCACACTTGATCCAACGTCTTGGTCCGTTAAGGAGGTGATAGCGCAGCGAACGAGGCAATCGGACTATATTGCTTTAACACTTTCACTTAGCCATAGGAGTTTGACAGCGGGGCTACTATATAGCCCCTGGTACTTCTGCGCTCGTCCGAATACGGGGCATGTACGTACATGACCGGGAAATGGCCTTTGTTAATGTGGAGGAATCCCGAAGATTCTGATGAGTCATCGAGTGGTTGACCAGTCTCTCGCTATATCATGACAGTCAGTTTTCGGCTTTCTCTACTGAGGTGCTCATCCGGATGAACCAGGGTACAATCATAGTAGTTCTCCCAGTGCTACCTTAGCCGATATAACGGAACGTAAGGTACCAAAACGTGGGAGCTGAGCAAACCCAACATTTGACCAAAGACATGATTCGGAGCTGATTCATATAGGGCCAAACTCGCAACGCCGAACACTCCCTAAGGTGTTCGGTCTTTATAACATATACCGAGCTAAACAATGCCCTTAATAAGAAACCCCATGTGTCCAGGTACGTGCAAAATCTTGGCGTGGCCACATGCCAATAACGCCAGCATCCTTCTCGGTTGTGCGGAGTATCCAGAGGATATGAGTAACAAGAGACAGTAAAAAAGGTTTACGCAGGGTCTTAATCTAAAAAGAAACCTTTGGGCGGGCCCCTGCTGCACGTCTGCGCCTGTGTCTCTGTTGTGCCGTGTCCAGGATGGGTGTAGCACGATTATCATCTGTAAAAGGAAAGAACTTAGGTGAAAGTTGCCGTGCCAAAAAGGAGGAATTGGTTATTATCAATGAACTATCAAAATTCAGGAGAAGTCAAGTTGAGCCGGGCTGGCCCTGATTACACGCGGGGAGCCCCTGGTACCGTTTATGAGGGTTTGATCATCAAACCCATCTCATGTATATGTGATGGAACACCGGACTTGTCTAACCATGTCCGTGGTCTTGACAACCCGCCATTTTTTCTGGTTGGTGAGGCCATCCAGTTCGCGGCTGTTAGAGCCGCCGCGTCCTCTTCCGTACATAAAAAATGTTCGGTATTTCCGCTAATTGTGATGATGCCATGTGGACCGGGCATCTTGAGCTTGAGAAAAGCATAATGCGGTATTGCATTAAAACGAGCGAAAGCTGCCCTTCCGAGTAGTGCTTGATAATCACTTCAGAATGGAGCGATGTGAAAAGTTAACGTTTCGCTTCGGAAGTTATGGGAAGAACCGAATACCACCTCCAGTAGTAGAGAGCCCATACAGCGGGCCTCTTGGCCTGGTATTACTCCCTTGAAGGTAGTATTACTGTGGCTTATTTGTGTCGGGTCTATCCCCATTTTACGGACTGTGTCCTGATATATCAGATTTAGATCACTCCCGCCATCCATGAGGACTCATGTGAAATGGTACCCATTTATGATTGGGTCTAACACCAAGGCCGCCAGTCCTTCGTGCCGGATTTTTGTATCGTGATACCTACGATCAAAAGTGATCGGGCAGGCCAACCAGGGGTTGAACCTAGGGGTGACGGGCTCTATGGCTCGTGTGCATCGGAGTGCATGATTGCTTCTCCTCTTTGTCACATGGATCACATTTACGGTTTTAACCTCTGGCAGGAACTTTTTCTGTCCTCCGGCGCTTTGCTGCCGAGGTTCATCCTCGTCTTCGCTTGGTGTCTCTTCCCCTTTGTGTTCGGCGTTTAGCTTACCGGCCTGCTTGAAGACCCAACATTCTCTGTGGGTATGATTTGCAGGTTTGTTTGGGGTGCCGTGAATCTGACAGAGTTTGTCAAGAATTTTGTTTAGGCCAGATTGTCCTTCTCTGCTGCCTTTGAAAGGCTTTTTCCACTGACCTGGTCGGGAGCCCCTGAATCCGGCATTTACTGCCGTGTTATCTGGGCTACCTTATTTCGACGCTTGTTTTTGTTGTGTCGTGGTTTACCATTGCCATCCCTAACTTCGGATGTGCTTGGGTCGCTGGTGCTGCTACGGGCCAACCAGCTGCCCTCGCCCGCACAAAAGCGGGTCATGAGGCTTGTTAGGGCTGCCATCGTTCTCGGTTTTTCTTGGCCGAGGTGTCCGGCGAGCCATTTGTCTCAGACGCTGTGTTTAAAAGCTGCTAAGGCTTCATCGTCCGGACAATCGACGATTTGGTTCTTCTTGGTGAGGAACCTGTTCCAAAGCTTTCGGGCGGACTCTCCGGACTGTTGGACTATATGACTTAAATCGTCTGCATCCGGAGGTCGGACATAAGTCCCTTGAAAATTGGCCCGGAAAGCGTCCTCGAGCTCCTCCCAACTTCCAATTGAGTTTTCGGGGTGGCTTTTCAGCCAGTCCCGAGCTGGCCCTTTAAGCTTGAGGGGCAAGTATTTAATGGCATGGAGATCGTCTCCACGAGCCATATGAATATGGAGGATGAAGTCCTCTATCCAGACTCCAGGGTCTGTGGTCCCGCCATACGCCTCTATGTTCACCGGTTTGAATCCCTCTGGTAATTCATGATCCAGCACTTCATCGGTGAAACATATGGGGTGTGTGGCACCCCTGTATTGGGATGTGCCATGGTGTTCGGACAGTTGTAGTGTTCGGTTTTGGTTTTGTACCGGAGCGCGCTTCCTAGATCCATAGATGGATCTGGTCGCGCCGGATTTTTGGCGCAAGTTCTCACGTAGATCGTGTGTTGACTTATGCGCGACCTTGTTAGCCGCTCTATCGCGCTCACAAGGTGGTGGATCCGGGCGGTTGGTCGTATCATTCTTCGGTTGTGTGGGCTCTAAGGCCTCATAGTCGAATTCCGGTAATAGCTTGCGCTTTGGATAGCTATTTTTATGGTAGCTTCCACCATACTTTGTTACTTTGTTCCACCTGCTGTTGAGCGTATCTTGTGCTACCTTGAGCCTTTGCTTCTATTTCTTCAGGCTCCTCGCTGTGGCAATAAGCCTTCTGCGGAGGTTCTCCTGCTCCAAGTGTGTTTCCGGGATGATGCGTGCATCTTCGTTTGGACTATTTTCTTCCCCCGACAGGGTTTGATGAGGCTTTTCTTTGGCGTCATCGTGTTCGGACGTCGGATCCGTACTATGTTTGCAATTTGCATCTTGATCGTGCTCTACCACCGGGGTGGTGCAGATGTCGTTTCTTCCAGAGTCGAGTGGACTATTATTTCCTCTTGCGCTGTTATCGCTGTTTTTGCTACGGCGGGACTTAGAGCGGCGCCGCTGACATCGGTGCTTGGGTTGCTTGGAGGGTGCATCCTCCGCTGTCTCTTCGCCATTGCCCTCTCTGGGTGTATCCACCATGTATACGTCATGTGATGAAGTAGCGGAACAGCGCCGTGTGGGTGGTGGTTCCGGTTTGTCTCCTGCATCGTCGTCCATACCGTCGATGTCTTCGGAGTCGAAGTCGAGCATGTCGATTAAGTCATCGCCAGTGGCTACTAAGTGGGTGGTGGGTGGGCCGCGAATTTCTTCGTCGTCTGCATCCCCTTCTAGCCAGACATAGTTCGGCCGAGGTTCTCCTGACAGGGAGAGAGACCTTAATGAATTTAGCACATCTCCGAAGGGCGAGTGCTGAAAGATATCCGCGTAGGTGAACTCCATGATCGGCGCCCAGTCGGATTCGACGGGCACGGATGTGAGCGGCTCGGAGTCCGTGGCCGGGGATAAATCTAGTGGTCCGGCGACACGGCCCTCGAAAGGGGTAAAGTCAGTATCTGGCTCTATCGCCGCTGAGAGTGCAGCCTCCATGGCGGGGTCTATCCCTCCGCTCTCGGATGGCGCGATTTGCTCCGGATTAACGGCCGGAGTAGCTGCGGATGCGAAATCCCGAACACTGTCCAACGACAGAGTTACATCTTGCTCGTCACGACTGTGCGGCGCGTCCGACATGGGCTCGAATCCATCGAAGATCAAGTCTCCGCGGATGTCGGTCGTGTAGTTCAAGTTTCCAAATCTGACCTGATGGCCAGGGGCATAGCTTTCGATCTGCTCCAGATGGCCAAGTGAATTGGCCCGTAGTGTGAAGCCGCCGAATATGAAGATCTGTCCGGGGAGGAAAGCCTCACCCTGGACCGCGTCGCTAGTGATGATCGAAGGAGCCATCAAGCCTTATTGTGACAACACAGTGGAACTCTCAATGAAAGCACCAATGTCGGTGTCAAAACCGGTGGATCTCGGGTAGGGGGTCCCGAACTGTGCGTCTAAGGCGGATGCTAACAGGAGGCAGGGGACACGATGTTTACCCAGGTTCGGGCCCTCTTGATGGAGGTAATACCGTACGTCCTACTTGATTGTTCTTGATAATATGAGTAGTACAAGAGTTGATCTACCACAAGATCAAAGAGGCTAAACCCTAGAAGCTAGCCTATGGTATGATTGTATCTTGTCCTACGGACTAAAACCCTTCGGTTTATATAGACACCGGAGGGGGCTAGGGTTACACAAGGTCGGTTACAAAGGAGGGAGATATACATATCCGTATTGCCTAGCTTGCCTTCCACGCCAAGTAGAGTCCCATCCGGATACGGGACGAAGTCTTCAATCTTGTATCTTCATAATCCGACAGTCCGGCCAAAGGATATAGTCTGGCTGTCCGGAGACCCCCTAATTCAGGACTCCCTCAGGCACTGACGGGAGCTGCTCAACAGCAGAGGGTGTAACCATTTTTGAGGCGGTAGAGCTCGTGCTCGGAAGCAGAACGGTGAACCGGCATGGAGCAGGCAGGTTGCGTGGAGGAGGTGACTCGCCGCGCAACCGGAGACATGGCAGCAATGGAGGCTGAGATAAACCGGCGCGCGTGGACATCAACAGTTGACAGCCGTGGCGAGCCGGTGTGCGGGGAACAGAGGTCACACGAAACCGGCCACAACGGCAGCTCGGAAAAAGGCCGTGGAGGCGACTTGAAGTGGAAGCCGGCGACGACAACTTTAGGCATAGGTGAAGCGTGGCGCTCGCAGTGACTTATGGCCGTAGTGGTGAGTGCTAGTGAGCGGCTTGAGGACTAGGCCCTGAAGGCGGCTCAAAGCTGCGCCCGCAGGGGTGGCTCGAGTGCATGGACCGGCGGCGGTTTACGCAAAGAAGCGAGCCGGCAGCGCGGCACGGGGGTGGCCAGCGGCTCAGCCGGCTCCATCAGAGGCGAGCATGGCGGTTTGAGCAGGCTATGGAGGCAGCAGGCGAATGGCGGCGGGCGGGTCATCGAGCCATGGCAAAGGCCGGCTCAGGGCGGCCGGTCTACAAAGTCATTCAGCGACTTGAAGGTGGTGACTTCGAGCCCGGGGCAGGCGCGGTGGTTCAAGGCAGAGTCAGGAGACTCAAGGACGTGCTTGCGGCAGCGGGAGCAGAGGTGAGGCTGCTTCGGCCAGGGCGGTTGAAGGCAGAGGCGAGGCTACATGGGCCACGCGCGCGAAGGCGGAGTCAGCCAGGCGCGGCTATGGCCGAGGCCCGCGGTGACTTGGGGAAACTGCAGCTAAACCGGCGCGAGGCCGTGCTGGCTCAGGGCGCGGCGGACTCCAGGGGCAGCGCTGACTTGACGACACTGTGGCCACGCGGCAGAAGTGGCAGTGAGGCCATCCGGTGGCGAGCGGCTCGTGGTGCTGTTGGCAGAGGAACGCGAGGCCGGGGTGTCTTGGCACGAAGATGGAGTCCAGCGGCTCACGCGCGAAGCCAGGGCGGTTTGGCGTGAGCAGCTCGGAGGACAGCGGAGGTAGGGGCGTCGTGGGTGCCGGCGGGTCAATGGGGATGCGGCCCCGGATAGACAGAGGCTATCGGGCGGCCTCGCGACTTGGCGAGGTGCAGGCTCCGTGGGGCAGTGGCGGCTCCGTGATGGCAGCGAAGGCAAGCCTGCAGTAAAGACCGGTGGGCGGTCCAATGACGGCCGCGGGGCTGCCCGCTGGCGATTTTGTAGAGGAGGCCCGAGGCCACGGTATTGAGGGCGCAGATGTAGACCCGGCGCGGGAGCGCCAAGACGCGCCAAGACCGGCCGGTTCAACAATCAAGCATGGTAGATTTCTGGCGTATGGCTGTGAACCGGAGAGGCTGCCGACTGACCCAGTCAGGGTGGCCTGGCCATAGAGTCAGAGCGCACCCAAGGTGGCTCGATGGCAAGGGGAGGCCACGGCAATTCAGTGGAAGCCGCTCCAACGCGGAGATGAAGGCGGAGATGGATCTATTCGTGTTGACCTCTTCCTCTGGGTTGTGGTCATAGGCTGCGATTGAAAACGGCATCCTGACGCATAAATAAGCCACCATTATACGAACCAAGATAGTGGCAAGGCTAGACGATGGTCTGAAGAGGCCTCGGTCCAGCGACCCACTACAGAGGCCGGTGACTTTGAAAAAACTGAAGCAACCATTGCGCTGGAGACCTGTAGAGGCAAGAGCTGGATGGTACGGAGAACCAAAGAGAAAAAAATAGAGCCCACCACCGGCTCCGGGCCATTGTAATCGAAGCCGAGTTGAAGAGACGATAACGTGAGTCTGTGTCAAGGTGGTGCGTGAACCGGTGACTCGGGGAGTCAGGGTTACTTGACGAGGCGGTAAACCATGGAGGAGCCGCGGCGGTTGTGGCGATTTGTATCTGCAAGGTTTGACTCGGCAAGGCTAGGACCGAGCTTGGAATCGGAGGCAGGCGGTGCAGGTGAGGTTGAATCGGACACATCTTTTTTAGGAAAACATCGGTTGATCCCAGGCGACTCGAAATCCACCAAATAAGTTGTAGGATTGCGGCACAACCCTAACTCCTCTTGATCTCAACCTTGTATAATCCATTGCTAAAAAATTCCATTATCTTTGACTGATGAACTTCTGGCTGATATGAATCCTTCCAAACCGTTTATTTTTCATCCGGAAAAAAATTTGCCAACTTCTTGATCCCTGGGAGAGATCCCTTCAAGAACTCATCACCATCGTGCGCGAGCCCCAGGGTGGGCACCAACTATCGTAGAATCGTTACGGCAGATGTCCTAGTGTGAGGACTTAGTCGTGGGGCCAACGCATCTATGTGGTAGCTTGAGAGGGGTTGAACGGAACCGAGAGACGCAATGCAAGCCAAGGGTTTAGAAAGCTTCGGGCCCCGGGAAACATCATCCGGTTACAACCCTACGTGCTGTGTGAGGCTATGTCTCATTATGATTATGAGGAAGTCACCGTAAACCGGCTCTCCCAGTTAACCCTAACCCTTTAAGATTGTTTCTTCTTACTTGTCCCTCTTTGGGGAGCCATGCCCCTCCTTATATATGTTGAAGGGGCGGGTTACATGTAGAGTCCAACTCGGACTTAAGACTTAACTATTATGGCTTCTCTTCTTGGGCTTCTTAACATCTTGGGCTTCATAACGTCTCGGGCTTCATAACTCATGGCAACCCAGTTACCACCGCCTGCCGGGAGTTAACTGGTGCCGGTTTAAGAATGTTTGCAGAGTTATCATCTGACTTAACTCCTGTCTTAACTGTCAGCCGGTTTAACAACCGGCCAGTTTACCGTTTGGGTTAACTACCTGTTTTACCTGTCTGTCTTAACTGTCAGCCGGTTTAACAACCTGTCGGTTTACCGTCTGACTTAACACCAACCGGTTTACCACCTGCCTTAACACCTGCCGGTTTACCACCTGCTTTAACACCTGCCGGTTTACTAAGTCCCAGTCGGGTTATAACTCCGGTCGGATCATACCGCGGGGTATATCCCCGACAACTATGACTATTATCGCCCACAACTCTTTGCGTTCTACTCGTGCATATCATCTACGCATAGATTTGGCTCGGATGCCATTGTTAGGGAAAGTAGTAATTCAAAAAAAATTCCTACGATGACGCAAGATCTATCTAGGAGATGCATAATACGTATCCAATGTATCTATGAGGGTGCCCCCCCCCCCCCGCCCAGGCGCGTGGGCCTGCCTTGTGGACGACTGGGGAACCTTCTTGACGTGAGACCGATGCCAAAAATTCCTATAAATACAGAAACCTCCAGAAAATAACCTAGATCGGGAGTTCCGCCGCCAGAAGCCTCCGTAGCCACCAAAAATCAATCTAGACCCGTTCTGGCACCCTGCCGGAGGGGGGAATCCCTCTCCGGTGGACATCTTCACCATCCCGGTGCTCTCCATGACGAGGAGGGAGTAGTCCACCCTCAGGGCTAAGGGTACATACCAGTAGCTGTGTGTTTGATCTCTCTCTCTCTCTCTCGTGTTCTTGAGGTGGTACGATCTTGATGTATCGCGAGCTTTGCTATTATAGTTGGATCTTATGATGTTTCTCCCCCTCTACTCTCTTGTGATGAATTGAGTTTTCCCTTTGAAGTTATCTTATCGGATTGAGTCTTTAAGGATTTGAGAACACTTGATGTATGTCTTGCACGTGCTTATCTATGGTGACAATGGGACATCATGTGATCCACTTGATGTATGTTTTGGTGATCAACTTGCGAGTTCCGTGACCTCGTGAACTTATGCATAGGGGTTGGCACACGTTTTCGTCTTGACTCTCCGGTAGAAACTTTGGGGGACTCTTTGAAGTTCTTTGTGTTGGTTGAATAGATGAATCTGAGATTGTGTGATGCTTATCGTATAATCATACCCATGGATACTTGAGGTGAAATTTGAGTATCTAGGTGACATTAGGGTTTTGGTTGATTTGTGTCTTAAGGTGTTATTCTAGTACGAACTCTATGATAGATTGAACGGAAATAATAGCTTCGTGTTATTTTACTACGGACTCTTGAATAGATCGATCAGAAAGGATAACTTTGAGGTGGTTTCGTACCCTACCATAATCTCTTCGTTTGTTCTCTGCTATTAGTGACTTTGGAGTGACTCTTTGTTGCATGTTGAGGGATAGTTATATGATCCAATTATGTTATTATTGTTGAGAGAACTTGCACTAGTGAAAGTATGAACCCTAGGCCTTGTTTCAACGCATTGCAATACCATTTTCGCTCACTTTTATCATTAGTTACCTTGCTGTTTTTATATTTTCAGATTACAAAAACATGTATCTATCATCCATATTGCACTTGTATCACCATCTCTTCGCCGAACTAGTGCGCCTATACAATTTACCATTGTATTGGGTGTCTTGGGGACACAAGACACTCTTTGTTATTTGGTTGCAGGGTTGCTTGAGAGAGACCATCTTCATCCTACGCCTCCCATGGATTGATAAACCTTAGGTCATCCACTTGAGGGAAATTTGCTACTGTCCTACAACCCTCTGCACTTGGAGGCCCAACAATGTCTACAAGAAGAAGGTTGTGTAGTAGACATCAAGCTCTTTTCTGGCGCCGTTGCCGGGGAGGTTAGCGCTTGAAGGTACATCTTTAGATCTTACAATCGAATCTTTTTGTTTCTTGTTTTATCACTAGTTTAGTTTATAAAAGAAAACTAAAAATGGAATTGAGAATACCTCATATGCTTCATCTTTTTAATGTCTTTCATGAAAATAAGGATTCTGATAATTGTGCCAAATTGCTAGAGGAAGAATGCATTAGAATGTTTGGCACTAAATCTTTGAATGATGAGAATGATTGCAATGTTCTTAGTATGAATTCCTTGAATACCCATGATGCTAATGATATGCAAAGCCACAAGCTTGGGGAAGCTATGTTTGATGAAGATGATATTTTTTGTCTCCCAAGTTTTGATGAGCAAATTTATTATGATGATAGCATGCCTCCTATTTATGATGATTATATTGATGACAGTGGGTTCAGAAGAGTGTCAACTTTAGGAAGTGATGATCCCACTATTTTGGAGGATGTTGAATCTTATTGTGATAATTATGAAAGTGGATTTGGAGAGGTCATGACTTTATTTAGTAATGATTCCACTATTTCGGAAGAGGTTCCAATTGATTACGAGAACAAAGTTGCTATCTATGATGATTATTGTGATGACTTGTATGCTATTAAGAATAATGATAACCATGAAACTTGTCATAATGATTTTAGTTTTCAATTGGATTATGCCTCACATGATAGTTATTTTGTTGAGTTTGCTCCCACTACTATTCATGAGAAGAAATTTGCTTATGTGGAGAGTAATAAAAATTCTATGCTTATGCATCATGAAAAAAGTGCTTTATGTGATAGCTATATTGTTGAATCATTCATGATGCTACTGAAAATTATTATGAGATAGGAACATATGCTTTTACATATTGCAATAATATCAAGTTTCCTCTCTATGTGTTGAAAATCTTGAAGTTATCCTTGTTTTACCTTCCTATGCAAGTTGATTCTTGTTCCCACAAGTTGTTTGCTCACAAAATCCCTATGCATAGGAAGTGGGTTAGGCTTAAATGTGCTAGTCATATTCTTCATGATGCTCTCTTTATGTTTCAATTCCTATCTTTTATGTGAGCATCATTGTCATGATCATGCCTAGCTAGGGGTATTAAACGATAGCGCTTGTTGGGAGGCAACCCAATTTTATTTTTGTTCCTTACTTTTTGTTCCTGTTTAGTAATAAATAATTTATCTAGCCTCTGTTATGATTGAGTTTTTATGTTTTAATTAGTGTTTTTGCCAAGTAGAACCTTCGGGAAGACTTGGGGAAAGACTTTGCGATCTTGCTGTAAAAAACAAAAACTCTAGCGTTCACGAGATTTGCTGCCATTTTTTTTACTGGAGAGTGATATTTAGTTAATTATTTTTGCAGATGATTACTAGATAAATTCCTCATGTTCAGAAATTTATTTTATAATTTTTGGGGTTCCAGAAGTATTCGAAATCTACAGATTACTATAGACTGTTCTGTTTTTGACAGATTCTGTTTTTCGTGTGTTGTTTGCTTATTTTGATGAATCTATGGCTAGTAATAGAGTTTATGAACCATAGAAAAGTTGGAATACAGTAGGTTTAACACCAATATAAATAAAGAATGAATTCATTATAGTACCTTGAAGTGGTGGTTTGTTTTCTTTTACTAACGGAGCTCACGAGATTTTCTTTTAAGTTTTGTGTTGTGAAGTTTTCAAGTTTTGGGTAAAGATTTGATGGATTATGGAACAACGAGTGGCAAGAGCCTAAGCTTGGGGATACCCAAGGCACCCCAAGGTAAAATCCAAGGCCAACCAAAAGCCTAAGCTTGGGGATGCACCGGAAGGCATCCCCTCTTTCGTCTTCGCCCATCGGTAACTTTACTTGGAGCTATATTTTTATTCGCCACATGATATGTGTTTTGCTTGGAGTGTCATATATGATTTGAGTCTTTGCTTTTTAGTTTATGATAATCCTCAAGGGCAAGGAATCATCATAGAAATTTCCAAAGGTGGAAGTGATATGTATGGAGTGTCGAACCCACAAGGAGCTAAAGGTAGGATCAATATTCTCTCAAACCCTATCTGCCACTGATACGACTCTACATACACCGAACGTTGACTTCCAACTAGCAACGTGAAATAAAACTATGCTGTGGGTATGAAGAGGATAACTTTGTATGATATCGGAGAGCTAAAATATAAAAGTAGGTGTTGTTATCATAAAGTTAGAATATATTACTAAATATTATAAATAGCGAGTATGGAATAATGGTGGGTCGGTGTGCGGAATTGTCCTAGGCAATCGTTAACAAGACCGGTAATCACTATTGTAGTTTCATATGAGGGAGAGGCATAAGATAACATACTTTCTCTACTTGGATCATATGCACTTATGATTGGAACTCTAGCAAGCATCCGCAACTACTAAAGATCATTAAGGTAAAACCCAACCATAGCATTAAAGCATCAAGTCCTCTTTATTCCCATACGCAATGACCCCCTTACTCGGGTTTGTGTTTCAGTCACTCACCAACCCACTATAAGCGAACCATGAACGTATTGCAACACCCTACAACGGGAACCCCTCATGCTTGCGCGACACGGAGGGCACCATAGGACACCATCAAAGTAAAACATACAACTCATACCAATCTATATCATCAATCAAACCAAAGACAAAAGATATCTACTCAAAACATCATAGGATGACAACACATCATTGGATCATAATATGTGGCATAAAGAACCATGTTCAAGTAGGGATTACAGCGGGGTGCGGGAGAGTGGACCGCGTAAAAGAGATGAGGATGGTGATGATGATGGTGATGTAGATGAAGACGATCACTGCGGCGATGATTCCCCTCCCGATGGCACTCTGGTGCCACCGAGAGAGAGGAGGAGAGGTTATCCCCCTTGTGCTTCCTCCTCCATGGCCTCCCCTAGATGGGGAGAGGTTCTCCCTCTAGTCCTTGGCCTTCATGGTGATGATGGCCCCTCTGGGATCCTCCTCCATGCCCTCCGGTGATGATGGCCCCCTCCGGCAGGGTGCCAGAGAGGGCCTAGATTGGTTTTTGGTGGCTGCTTCTGGCGGCGGAACTCCCGATCTAGGTTAATTTTCCGAAGTTTCTGTATTTATAGGAATTTTTGGCGTCAGTCTCACGTCAAGGACGTGCCCGAGGCGTCGACGAGGCAGGCCCACGCGCCTGGGGGGGTGGGCGCGCCCCCACCCTCGTGGACGCCCCGGGACTCTCCTGGCCCAACTCTTTTACTTCGGGGTCTTCTTTTGTTCCATAAAAAATCGTCAAAAATTGGCACGTCAATTGGACTCCGTTTGATATTCCTTTTCTGTAAACTGAAAAACAAGGAAAAAACAGAAACTGGCACTGGGCACTAGGTTAATAGGTTAGTCCCAAAATCATATAAAATAGCATATAAATGCATATAAAACATCCAAGGTTGATAATATAATAGCATGAATACTTCATAAATTATAGATACATTGGAGACGTATCAGCATCCCCAAGCTTAATTCCTTCTTGTCCTCGAGTAGGTAAATGATAAAAGAGATAATTTATGAAGTGTGAATGCTAGCAAGTGCATAAGTTTCATCAATGATAGTTTCGATCACTTTTTATAGCATCATTATATATCATAACAGTAGCTCATCTTCATAAAACTTTTCATGATCAAGTAACAAGCTATTCACATGTTAAAGTATAGATCATAAACTTTCTTGAAACTAATAAACTATATTCTCAGTCATCAAATTGCAATTCATCTTATTTTCAGGAAGGGTCTATGTCAGAGCTTTGATTTAGCAAACTCCACACACTTAACTATAATTTAGTCTTTCACAATTGCTAACACTCACGTGATATTTATGGGTTCAAAGTTTTAATTGGACACAGAGAAAGATAGGGGCTTATAGATTCGCCTCCCAACCTTTTACCTCAAGGGTAATGTCAACAATAATAGTTCATGAAACTTACATCCAATTGGATATATATATATATATATATATATATATATCAGGATCTTTCCAACACAATGTGCTTGCCAAAGGATAAAATGTAAAAAGGAAAGGCATGACTCTTGCATAAGGGTAGAATATAAAAGTAAAAGATAGGCCCTTTGCAGAGGGAAGCAGAGGTTGTCATGCGCTTTTATGGTTGGATGCATAAAATCTTAATGCAAAAGAACGTCACTTTATATTGCCACTTGTGATATGGACCTTTATTATGCAGTCTGTCGCTTTTATTTCTTCCACATCACATGATCGTATAAAGCTTATTTTCTCCACATTAATAGATCATACATATTTAGAAGGCAATTTTTATTGCATGCACCGATGATAACTTACTTGAAGGATCTTACTCAATCCATAGGTAGGTATGGTGGACTCTCATGGCAAAACTGGTTTAAGGGATGTTTGGAAGCACAAGTAGTATCTCTACTTGGTGCAAAGAATTTGGCTGGCATGAGGGGGGAAAGCAAGCTCAACATGTTGGACGATCCAATACAATATACTTTATTTCGGATATAAGAAAACATAACCTATTATGTTGTCTTCCTTGTCCGACATCAATCTTTTAGCATGTCATATTTTAATGAGTGCTCACAATTACAAAAGTTGTCCAAGATAGTATATTTATATGTGAAATCTCTCTTCCTTCAATATTCTTTCATGAATTGTTCAAGTGACCAATTCTACGTTTGCTAACTTTCAATAAGTTTACTACCTATACTTATTCTATGTGAAGTCATTACTCCCCATGGTATAAGCATATGAAACATATATAAATTCAGATTTATAATATTCAATTATTCAACCATTTACTCATAGGATATACGTGAAGCACATGAGTAAACGACAAACTTCTCCAAAAGATAATAGTGAAGGACACTGAGTAGTCAAATAATTAACTAGCCATGGGAGGATTCTTTTTTATTTAATATTTCAGATCCAATGATTTTATTCAAAAAGCAAGTAAAATTGAAAATACGGTCCAAGCAAAACACATATCATGTGACGAATAAAAATATAGCTCCGAGTAAGGTATACCGATAGTTTTGAAGACGAAAGAGGGGATGCCTTCCGGGGCATCCCCAAGCTTAGGCGCTTGAGTCTTCCTTGAATATTACCTTGGGGTGCCTTGGGCATCCCCAAGCTTAGGGTCTTTCCAATCCTTATTCTCCTCATATCGATATCTCACCCAAAGCTTGAAAACTTCAATCACACAAAACTTAACGGAACTTCGTGAGATAGGTTAGTATGATAAAGAGTAAACCATTCACCTTGGTACTCTCAAAGACAAAGATCATAATTGTTCTCACACAATGCCTACTGTACCATATCATTTCTACAATTTATATTGAGGAATATAAGTCATAGAAACTAGAAAACAAGCAAATTATGCAATGAAAACAGAATATGTCAGAAACAGAACAGTCTGTAATGATCTGAACACTAACCATAATTCTGCTACTCAAAAAAATATGAAATAAATTGGTGGATATGAGGAATTTTTCTATTAATCTTCTGCAAAAAGAATCAGCACCAAAGCACTCTTCTATAAAAAAATGGCAGCTGATCTCGTGAGCGTAAAGTTTCTGTTTTTTTCAGCAAGATCACATTAACTTTCACCCAAGTCTTCCCAAAGGCTTTACTTGACACTTTATTGAAACAAAAGCTATAATACATGATTACTACAATAGCTTAATCATGTAAACACACAAAAACAGTAAGGGTAAATATAATGTTGTCTCCCAACAAGCGCTCTTCTTTAATGCCTTTCAGCTAGGCATGATGATTTCAATGATGCTCACATGAAAGATAAGACTTGAACATAAAGAGAGCATCATGAAGAATATGACTAACACATTTAAACCTAACCCACTTACTATGCCTAGGGATTTTGTGAGCACACAATTTATGGGAACAAGAATCAACTTGCATAGGAAGGCAAAACAAGTATAACTTCAAAACTTTAAGCACATAGAGAGGAAAACTTGATATTATTGCACTCCTACAAGCATGTATTCCTCCCTCATAATAATTTTCAGTAGCATCATGAATGAGTTCAACAATATTACCATCACATAAAGCATTCTTTCCATGATCTACGAGCATAGAAATTTTACTACTCTCCACATAAGCAAAATTCTCCTCATTTGGAATGGCGGGATCACTAGTTCCTAAAGTTGACACTCTTCCAAACCCGCTTTAGATGATAGTATTATTCATACTCCAAAAGATATAAGTGAAGTTCATGAAGCATTCTACAATTAATATAAACTAGCCAATGTCCAAGCTTAAAATGTATGAGTGAAGCACATGAAGCATTCTATAAAACCATACTTTTTTCTCGAATACGCATAGCATGCGTATCATCTATATAGAAAGAGAAAGGGTACAAGAAACCCTCCACAGTTTATAGTTACATCGAACTACAGCTTAGTGGCTTAAACCACACCCACACACTAACATTCATCCACAGCTAGATACATACTCCATATTACTCATGCATTGCCCACCGATGAAGCGCTCCTAGGAACCTCTCCATGTCTCCCTTGAACTTACCTACAGCTTGCCATGCCCTTCCTTCACATTACACTTTTTGTGACACCACAATTGCAGCCGGTGTTGCTCCATCGAAGACAACCACATTCCTATGCTTCCATATCTCCCAAACCACTAGCAACAGGATGGCCCTTGTATCTTTAATATGATGTCCATCCTTGCTTCTACTAGGGCACCAAACACACATAGAGTCATCCGCTGTTGGTGTCCATCCTGGTGCCTCCATTGTCGTCGCAACTTGGTACCACACCTCTCTGGCCAACACATAGTTCAGCGGTATGTGGCAGATGCTTTCCTCCTCTTGGTGACAGAAGGGGCAGGCGTCTTGGTGGGGTAGCCCTCTTCTCGCCAACCGGTCTGACGTCCAGCATCTGTTGCGCATGGCAAGCCATGCAAAGAATCGACATTGGAGCGGTGCACGTGACTTCCACGTGAACGCTGCAGTGGGAACCACCTCCCGGCCTACGAACCGAGCCGTGTACGCTGATCGTACCGTGTAATCACACTGTCTTTCCCAGGACCGGTAGACCACGTCGTTGACACCCTGTTGGAAATCCACCTCCTGCAGTCGTGGCCACAGTCTCAGGTATTCCTCAATCTCCTGAATCGCCAAGTTTGGTCCCAAGTCAAGTGCCCATGCGCTATTCACAAACGCCTCTTGTACCGTCCTCGAGCTCCTCTTTCTCACTTCAACCTTCGCATAGACTGCAGGTGCTAGTTCTTCGATGCGATACCCGTCCAGCCAGCGATCCTCCCAAAATAATGTGTTCCTTCCATCTCCCAGGGTCACTTTAGTTGCTGCTCTGTTTAGCTGTGTTGCCTCCTTCGGCACTTTCATTTTGAACTCCTGCCATGGCCGTGTATGGTCCACCCTTTGCAGCCAAGGCCAATGTGCTTGGATAGCAATATTTAACCAATGTAGGTCTGGAATCCCCAGTCCTCCCGCCCACTTTGGAGCACATACCACCGACCACGCGACCGAGCAATTTCCTCCTCTGGCTTCCTCTTTGCCAACCCAAAGAAAACCACGCAAGATCTTGTTCACGGCTTTTATAGTTTTCATTGGGAGGCTCAGGGCCATCATGGCATGGATTGACATTGAGCATAGCACCGATTGTATTAGTAGGAGAAGTCCACTTTTGGGCAGCGACATGGCTCGCCATGATGGCAGACATCGAGCCAAGTGATCCACAAGTCCTTGCAACTGAGCCGCAGATTGCTTTTTGATTGTTAATGGCAGACCTAAATACTTGCATGGGAAGCGCCCGATAGAGCAGTGTAAGGCATGTCTGACCCTGTCCGTTTGCTCATTGGAGCACCTGATTGGAATAGCAGCACTTTTTCTCAGGTTTACTCATAGTCCCGATGCCATGCCAAACATCACCAGCAATCTATGGCAGCTCATCAAGTCGGTATCATTGGGCTTGATAAAGAGCATGACGTCATCAGCGTATATGGAGAGCCTCTGTCTCAAACCGGTCTGGGCCAAGGGGGTAATAATATCAGCATTGGCTGCCCTCTCAAAGAGTTTTTGGAGTGGTTCCATTACCAGCAGAAAGATCATTGGGGATAGGGGAGCACCTTGTCGCAGACCACAACAGCTAAAAATTGGTTTCTCAGGAATTCCATTGACCATCACCCGCTTGGACAAAGTCGCCAACAGGCCGCATATCCAGGATACCCATCTTGGCCCAAAGCCCATCCATTGCATGACTTCAATCAAGAAAGGCCACTGAACCGAGTCAAAAGCTTTTGAGATATCCAGTTTTAGCATCACTGTCGGATCCTTAAGGGCGTGTAATTTTCTAGCCATGCTTTGGACAAGCATGAAATTGTCATGTATAGAGCGACCTCTCACAAAAGCACTTTGATGGTTGCCGACCAACTTTGGTAGGTCCTCCGTTAGCCTAGTTGCCAAAATCTTGTCAAAAATATTGATTGCCCCATGGACAAGACTCACTGGACTGAAATCCTTCAACTCATTTGCCCCATCCACTTTCGGTAGTAAGGAGATAAGCGCCTTGTTAATTGTCGGCATACCTCTGACATCTCCCTTGTAAAATGCCTCAAGAGCTCGCAGAAAATCCACTTTGATTATGTGCCAACAAGTCGCATAAAATCGTCCAATAAACCCATCAGGACCTGGCGCTTTGTCAGCCAGCATGGACTTCAAAACCTTCTCCACTTCCTCCTCTTGGAATGGTCACTCTAAGTGTGGAAGTTCTAGGTGCAGCAAGTCCAGCATGTCCAGGTTTAATGTATAGTCCCGGTCTGGTGCAGCTCCGAAAATGTTGTCATAGTACTGATCAACCACATCGGCGATCTGTTCATGTCCAGTATGTATCGTCCCATTGTGTTTCAATGCCGTGATGATATTGCGCCTTTGTCTTTGTCGGGCATGCCTATGAAAAAACTTTGTGTTTGCATCCCCTTCTTTAAGTTGTAACAGCCATGACCTCTGTCTAGCAATAGATATTTCAAGGGAACATAGCCCCAATAGCTTGCACTTAAGTGTCTTCCGAAGCACATGCTCAGGATGTGAAAGCTGCCTAGATTCTGAGGCCATATCAAGCCTAAAGATAACCTCTAACGCTATCAAAATATGCATCTTGACATTACCGATCCATCGATCACTCCAGCCTTGTAGCTGCTTAGTCGTTGCACGTAGCTTATTGTTAAGAACCACAAAAGGGTTTCCATCCGATGGTATAGCGTTCCACGCTTGGCACACCGTATCCATGAAGCCCTCTGCCTTTGGCCAGAAAGATTCAAAGCGAAAATGCCGACCCATTCGAAAATCCGCATGGAGATCCACCAAGAGTGGGTAGTGATCCGATGTTGCTATTCCAATCGCAGTGAGGAAGCTTAGCTTGAAGGATAGAGGTCCTCCCAGTCACTTGTCATGAACATGTGATCAATCTTCTCCAAAGTCACATTCTCCCTTTCATTGGACCACGTAAAGTTCCTGTCATTCAAGTACATCTCATTGAGCTCCATTCTGTTTAGCTTGGCACGAAACCTCGACATCATTCTGGGGTTGATTAACATGTTGTTTTTATCTTCTGGGTTGACGAGGAGGTTGAAGTCTCCGACCATTATCCATGGTCCTACATGTAACTCACGCATTTCTAGTAGTTCTTCCAAAAACTCCCGTTTCTCCGCATCAAGTTGAGGCCTGTAGACTCCTGTGAGCCACCATTCTGTCGCCCCAATTGGTTTAACCAAGGCCGTGATGTTGTTATCTGTGCGGTGTGGGTTTAAGAGAGAAACGACCAGGGCATCCCAAGCAATTAAGATGCCTCCACACGTGCCATTCGCAGGCAAGTAAAAGAAATTTTCAAATTTATTACCGAGGCAGTGTCATACTGTTTGCACTATGATCAACTCCATCTTAGTTTCCTGAAGACATACAATACTCGGACTCATAGCGACCACTACATGATATATCGCAGTACGCCTCGCTGGAGCGTTCATTCCACGGACGTTCCACACAAGCAGCTTTAGGGGTTGTGTCACCATAGCATACGCCTACCAAAGCCACCATAACCTGAGCCTAGGCCTCAGCATGCATCCCACACAGCATCTCGTGTAATGGAAGGATTGAGGGCTCCCAGCCAAAGAGAGCAAGGACCGTCGTGATGTGCGTGTCTGACAATGGTTGTGCGAATAGGTTCACATATGACTGAAGTGCTGCTTCCCCAATAATCTCTCCTTCATTTGCGAGGCATAGCTTGCGCATGATCACTTGTTGTTGCTTCGAGGAAGCAGACCCACGACCTGGTCCCTTAGCCAGTCGTACACTCTGTCACGGTGTGATAGCCAGCACTGGTTTCCTCCTAGGGCGCCTAGTTTGGGCTGGCACGCCTCACGCTGAAGGATTTGCCAGCAGCGGAGAGATGGCACGCTGCACGTCCGTGCAGAAGCGATCCACTGGTGTTGCCACCTGAGCGCCTGTTGGGGAACGTAGTAATTTCAAAAAAATTCCTACGCACACTCAAGATCATGGTGATGCATAGCAACGAGAGGGGAGAGTGTTGTCCACATACCCTCCTAGACCGAAAGCGGAAGCGTTATAACAACGCGGTTGATGTAGTCGTACGTCTTCACGGCCCGACCGATCAAGCACCGAAACTACGGCACCTCCGAGTTCTAGCACACGTTCAGCTCGATGACGATCCCCGGACTCCGATCCAGCAAAGTGTCGGGGAAGAGTTCCGTCAGCACGACGGCATGGTGACGATCTTGATGTTCTACCGTCGCAGGGCTTCGTACAATATTATCGAGGATTATGGTGGAGGGGGGCACCGCACACGGCTAAGAGATCTCAAGGATCAATTGTTCTGTCTAGAGGTGCCCCCTGCCCCCGTATATAAAGGAGCAAGGGGGAGGGGCGGCCGGTCATGATGAGGCGTG
Source organism: Triticum aestivum (assembly GCF_018294505.1). Classification (NCBI taxonomy): domain Eukaryota; kingdom Viridiplantae; phylum Streptophyta; class Magnoliopsida; order Poales; family Poaceae; genus Triticum; species Triticum aestivum. The sequence goes on from NC_057803.1 coordinate 637,546,107, forward strand.
CCAGGGAGGAGTCCTACTCCTACCGGGAGTAGGACTCCCTCCTTTTCCTTGTCCAAGTAGGAGAGGGGGGAGGAAGGGAGAGAGGAGAGGAAGGAAAGGGGGGCGCCGCCCCTCCCTCCTTGTCCAATTCGGACTAGGGGGAGAGGGGGCGTGCGGCCTGCCCTGGCCGCCCTCCTCTTCTCCACTTTAGGCCCATGAGGCCCATTAACCCCCCGGGGGGTTCCGGTAACCCCCCGGTACTCCGGTTTTATCCGAAACTTCCCCGGAACACTTCCGGTGTCCGAATATAGCCGTCCAATACATTAATCTTTATGTCTCAACCATTTCGAGACTCCTCGTTATGTCCGTGATCACATCCGGGACTTTGAACTAACTTCGGTACATCAAAACTAATAAACTCATAATATAACTGTCATCGAAACCTTAAGCGTGCGGACCCTACGGGTTCGAGAACAATGTAGACATGACCGAGACACGTCTCCGGTCAATAACCAATAGCGGAACCTGGATGCTCATATTGGCTCCCACATATTCTACGAAGATCTTTTATCGGTCAGACCGCATAACAACATACGTTGTTCCCTTTGTCATCGGTATGTTACTTGCCCGAGATTCGATCGTCGGTATCTCAATACCTAGTTCAATCTCGTTGCCGGCAAGTCTCTTTACTCGTTCTGTAATACATCATCTCGCAACTAACTCATTAGTTGCATTGCTTGCAAGGCTTAGGTGATGTGCATTACCGAGAGGGCCCAGAGATACCTCTCCGACAATCGGAGTGACAAATCCTAATCTCGAAATACGCCAACCCAACATGTACCTTTGGAGACACCTGTAGAGCACCTTTATAATCACCCAGTTACGTTGTGACGTTTGGTAGCACACAAAGTGTTCCTCCGGCAAACGGGAGTTGCATAATCTCATAGTCATAGGAACATGTATAAGTTATGAAGAAAGCAATAGCAACATACTAAACGATCGGGTGCTAAGCTAATGGAATGGGTCATGTCAATCACATCATTCTCCTAATAATGTGATCCCTTTAATCAAATGACAACACATGTCTATGGTTAGGAAACATAACCATCTTTGATTAATGAGCTAGTCAAGTAGAGGCATACTAGTGACGTTTAGTTTGTCTATGTATTCACACAAGTATTATGTTTCTGGATAATACAACTCTAGCATGAATAATAAACATTTATCATGATATAAGGAAAAAAAAATAACATTATTATTGCCTCTAGGGCATATTTCCTTCAGTCTCCCACTTGCACTAGAGTCAATAATCTAGATTACACGGTAATGATTCTAACTCCCATGGAGCTTTGGTGTTGATCATGTTTTGCTCGTGGAAGAGGCTTAGTCAACGGGTCTGCAACATTCAGATCCGTATGTATCTTGCAAATCTCTATGTCTCCCACCTGGACTAGATCCCAGATGGAATTGAAGCATCTCTTGATGTGCTTGGTTCTCTTGTGAAACCTGGATTCCTTTGCCAAGGCAATTGCACTAGTATTGTCACAAAAGATTTTCATTGGACCCGATGCACTAGGTATGACACCTAGATCGGATATGAACTCCTTCATCCAGACTCCTTCGTTTGCTGGTTTCGAAGCAGCTATGTACTCCGCTTCACATGTAGATCCCGCCGCAACGCTTTGTTTAGAACTGCACCAACTGACAGCTCCACCGTTTAATGTAAACACATATCCGGTTTGCGATTTAGAATCGTCCGGATCAGTGTCGAAGCTTGCATCAACGTAACCATTTACGATGAGATCTTTGTCACCTCCATATACGAGAAACATATCCTTAGTCCTTTTTAGGTATTTCAGGATGTTCTTGACCGTTGTCTAGTGATCCACTCCTGGATTACTTTGGTACCTCCCTGCTAGACTTATAGCAAGACACACATCAGGTCTGGTACACAGCATTGCATACATGATAGAGCCTATGGCTGAAGCATAGGGAACATCTTTCATTTTCTCTCTATCTTCTGCATTGGTCGGGCATTGAGTCTTACTCAATTTCACACCTTGTAACACAGGCAAGAATCCTTTCTTTGCTTGATCCATTTTGAACTTCTTCAAAATTTGTCAAGGTATGTGCTTTGTGAAAGTCCAATTAAGCGTCTTGATCTATCTCGATAGATCTTAATGCCCAATATGTAAGCAGCTTCACCGAGGTCTTTCATTGAAAAACTCTTATTCAAGTATCCCTTTATGCTATCCAGAAATTCTATATCATTTCCGATTAGTAATATGTCATCTACATATAATATCAGAAATGCTACAGAGCTCCCACTCACTTTCTTGTAAATACAGGCTTCTCCAAAAGTCTGTACAAAACCAAATGCTTTGATCACACTATCAAAGCGTTTATTCCAACTCCGAGAGGCTTGCACCAGTCCATAAATGGATCGCTGGAGCTTGCACACTTTGTTAGCTCCCTTTGGATCGACAAAACCTTCCGGCTGCATCATATACAACTCTTCTTCCAGAAATCCATTCAGGAATGCAGTTTTGACATCCATCTGCCAAATTTCATAATCATAAAATGCGGCAATTGCTAACATGATTCGGACAGACTTAAGCATCGCTACGGGTGAGAAGGTCTCATCGTAGTCAATCCCTTGAACTTGTCGAAAACCTTTTGCGACAAGTCGAGCTTTGTAGACAGTAATATTATCGTCAGCATCAGTCTTCTTCTTGAAGATCCATTTATTCTCAATTGCTTGCCGATCATTGGGCAAGTCAACCAAAGTCCACACTTTGTTCTCATACATGGATCCCATCTCAGATTTCATGGCTTCAAGCCATTTTGCGGAATCTGGGCTCACCATCGCTTCTTCATAGTTCGTAGGTTCATCATGATCTAGTAGCATGACTTCCAGAACAGGATTACCGTACCACTCTGGTGCGGATCTTACTCTGGTTGATCTACGAGGTTCGGTAGTAACTTGTTCTGAAGTTTCATGATCATTATCATTAGCTTCCTCACTAATTGGTGTAGGTGTCACAGAAACCGGTTTCTGCGATGTACTACTTTCCAATAAGGGAGCAGGTACAGTTACCTCATCAAGTTCTACTTTCCTCCCACTCACTTCTTTCGAGAGAAACTCCTTCTCTAGAAAGGATCCATTCTTAGTGACAAATGTCTTGCCTTCGGATCTATGATAGAAGGTGTACCCAACGGTTTCCTTTGGGTATCCTATGAAGACACATTTCTCCGATTTGGGTTCGAGCTTATCAGGTTGAAGTTTTTTCACATAAGCATCGCAGCCCCAAACTTTCAGAAACGACAACTTTGGTTTCTTGCCAAACCACAGTTCATAAGGCGTCGTCTCAACGGATTTTGATGGTGCCCTATTTAACGTGAATGCGGCCGTCTCTAAAGCATAACCCCAAAACGATAGCGGTAAATCTGTAAGAGACATCATAGATCGCACCATATCAAGTAAAGTACGATTACGACGTTCGGACACACCATTACGCTGTGGTGTTCCGGGTGGCGTGAGTTGCGAAACTATTCCGCATTGTTTCAAATGTAGACCAAACTCGTAACTCAAATATTCTCCTCCACGATCAGATCGTAGAAACTTTATTTTCTTGTTACGATGATTTTCAACTTCACTCTGAAATTCTTTGAACTTTTCAAATGTTTCAGACTTATGTTTCATTAAGTAGATATACCCATATCTGCTTAAATCATCTGTGAAGGTGAGAAAATAACGATATCCGCCACGAGCTTCAACATTCATTGGACCACATACATCTGTATGTATGATTTCCAACAAATCTGTTGCTCTCTCCATAGTACCGGAGAATGGTGTTTTAGTCATCTTGCCCATGAGGCACGGTTCGCAAGTACCAAGTGATTCATAATCAAGTGATTCCAAAAGTCCATCAGTATGGAGTTTCTTCATGCGTTTTATACCGATATGACCTAAACGGCAGTGCCACAAATAAGTTGCACTATCATTATCAACTCTACATCTTTTGGTTTCAACATTATGAATATGTGTATCACTACTATCGAGATTCATCAAAAATAGACCATTCTTCAAGGGTGCATGACCATAAAAGATATTACTCATATAAATAGAACAACCATTATTCTCTGATTTAAATGAATAACCGTCTCGCATTAAACAAGATCCAGATATAATGTTCATGCTCAACGCTGGCACCAAATAACAATTATTTAGGTCTAATACTAATCCCGATGGTAGATGTAGAGGTAGCGTGCCGACCGCGATCACATCGACTTTGGAACCATTTCCCACGCGCATCGTCACCTCGTCCTTCGCCAGTGTTCGCTTAATCCGTAGTCCCTGTTTCGAGTTGCAAATATTAGCAACAGAACCAGTATCAAATACCCAGGTGCTACTGCGAGCTCTAGTAAGGTACACATCAATAACATGTATATCACATATACCTTTGTTCACCTTGCCATCCTTCTTATCCGCCAAATACTTCGGGCAGTTCCGCTTCCAGTGACCAGTCTGCTTGCAGTAGAAGCACTCAGTTTCAGGCTTAGGTCCAGATTTGGGTTTCTTCTCTTGAGCAGCAACTTGCTTGCTGTTCTTCTTGAAGTTCCCCTTCTTCTTCCCTTTGCCCTTTTTCTTGAAACCAGTGGTCTTGTTGACCATCAACACTTGATGCTCCTTCTTGATTTCTACCTCCGCAGCTTTCAGCATTGCGAAGAGCTCGGGAATAGTCTTATTCATCCCTTGCATATTATAGTTCATCACGAAGCTCTTGTAGCTAGGTGGCAGTGATTGGAGAATTCTGTCAATGACGCAATCATCTGGAAGATTAACTCCCAATTGAATCAAGTGATTATTATACCCAGACATTTTGAGTATATGCTCACTGACAGAACTGTTCTCCTCCATCTTGCAGCTATAGAACTTATTGGAGACTTCATATCTCTCAATCCGGGCATTTGCTTGAAATATTAACTTCAACTCCTGGAACATCTCATATGCTCCATGACGTTCAAAACGTCGTTGAAGTCCCGATTCTAAGCCGTAAAGCATGGCACACTGAACTATCGAGTAGTCATCAGCTTTGCTCTGCCAGACGTTCATAACATCTGGTGTTGCTCCAGCAGCAGGCCTGGCACCCAGCGGTGCTTCCAGGACGTAATTCTTCTGTGCAGCAATGAGGATAATCCTCAAGTTACGGACCCAGTCCGTGTAATTGCTACCATCATCTTTCAACTTTGCTTTCTCAAGGAACGCATTAAAATTCAACGGAACAACAGCACGGGCCATCTATCTACAATCAAACATAAACAAGCAAGATACTATCAGGTACTAAGTTCATGATAAATTTAAGTTCAATTAATCATATTACTTAAGAACTCCCACTTAGAAAGACATCCCTCTAATCTTCTAAGTGATTACGTGATCCAAATCAACTAAACCATAACCGATCATCACGTGAAATGGTGTAGTTTTCAATGGTGAACATTGCTATGTTGATCATATCTACTATATGATTCACGCTCGACCTTTCGGTCTCAGTGTTCCGAGGCCATATCTGCATATGCTAGGCTCGTCAAGTTTAACCTGAGTATTCTGCATGTGCAAAAACTGGCTTGCACCCGTTGTAGATGGACGTAGAGCTTATCACACCCGATCATCACGTGGTGTTTGGGCACGACGAACTTTCGCAACGGTGCATACTCAGGGAGAACACTTCATGATAATTAGTGAGAGATCATCTTATAATGCTACCGTCAATCAAAGCAAGATAAGATGCATAAAAGATAAACATCACATGCAATCAATATAAGTGATATGATATGGCCATCATCTTCTTGTACTTGTGATCTCCATCTCTGAAGTACCGTCATGATCACCATCATCACCGGCATGACACCTTGATCACCATCGTAGCATCGTTGTCGTCTCGCCAATCTTATGCTTCCACGACTATCGCTACCGCTTAGTGATAAAGTAAAGCATTACAGCGCGATTGCATTGCATACAATAAAGTGACAACCATATGGCTCCTGCCAGTTGCAGATAACTCGGTTACAAAACATGATCATCTCATACAATAAAATTTAGCATCATGTCTTGACCATATCACATCACAACATGCCCTGCAAAACAAGTTAGACGTCCTCTACTTTGTATGTTGCAAGTTTTACGTGGCTGGTACGGGCTTAAGCAAGAATCAATCTTACCTACGTATCAAAACCACAACGATAGTTTGTCAAGTTGGTGCTATTTTAACCTTCGCAAGGACCGGGCGTAGCCACACTCGGTTCAACTAAAGTTGGAGAAACTGACACCCGCCAGCCACCTGTGTGCAAAGCACGTCGGTAGAACCAGTCTCGCGTAAGCGTACGCGTAATGTCGGTCCGGGCCGCTTCATCCAACAATACCGTTGAACCAAAGTATGACATGCTGGTAAGCAGTATGACTTATATCGCCCACAACTCACTTGTGTTCTACTCGTGCATATAACATCAACACATAAAACCTAGGCTCTGATGCCACTGTTGGGGAACGTAGTAATTTCAAAAAATTTCCTACGCACACTCAAGATCATGGTGATGCATAGCAACGAGAGGGGAGAGTGTTGTCCACGTACCCTTGTAGACCGAAAGCGGAAGCGTTATAACAACGTGGTTGATGTAGTCGTACGTCTTCACGGCCCGACCGATCAAGCACCGAAACTACAACACCTCCGAGTTCTAGCACACGTTCAGCTCGATGACGATCCCCGGACTCCGATCCAGCAAAGTGTCGGGGAAGAGTTCCGTCAGCACGACAGCGTGGTGACGATCTTGATGTTCTACCGTCGCAGGGCTTCGCCTAAGCACCACTACAATGTTATCGAGGATTATGGTGGAGGGGGGCACCGCACACGGCTAAGAGATCTCAAGGATCAATTGTTCTGTCTAGAGGTGCCCCTGCCCCCGTATATAAAGGAGCAAGGGGGAGGGGCGGCCGGCCATGATGAGGCGCGCCAGGGAGGAGTCCTACTCCTACCGGGAGTAGGACTCCCTCCTTTTCCTTGTCCAAGTAGGAGAGGGGGAAGGAAGGGAGAGAGGAGAGGAAGGAAAGGGGGGCGCCGCCCCTCCCTCCTTGTCCAATTCGGACTAGGGGAGAGAGGGGGCGCGCGGCCTGCCCTGGCCGCCCCTCCTCTTCTCCACTTTAGGCCCATGAGGCCCATTAACCCCCCGGGGGGTTCCGGTAACCCCCGGTACTCCGGTTTTATCCGAAACTTCCCCGGAACACTTCCGGTGTCCGAATATAGCCGTCCAATATATCAATCTTTATGTCTCGACCATTTCGAGACTCCTCGTTATGTCCGTGATCACATCCGGGACTTCGAACTAACTTCGGTACATCAAAACTAATAAACTCATAATATAACTGTCATCGAAACCTTAAGCGTGCGGACCCTACGGGTTCGAGAACAATGTAGACATGACCGAGACACGTCTCCGGTCAATAACCAATAGCGGAACCTGGATGCTCATATTGGCTCCCACATATTCTACGAAGATCTTTTATCGGTCAGACCGCATAACAACATACGTTGTTCCCTTTGTCATCGGTATGTTACTTGCCCGAGATTCGATCGTCGGTATCTCAATACCTAGTTCAATCTCGTTGCCGGCAAGTCTCTTTACTCGTTCTGTAATACATCATCTCGCAACTAACTCATTAGTTGCATTGCTTGCAAGGCTTAGGTGATGTGCATTACCGAGAGGGCCCAGAGATACCTCTCCGACAATCGGAGTGACAAATCCTAATCTCGAAATACGCCAACCCAACATGTACCTTTGGAGACACCTGTAGAGCACCTTTATAATCACCCAGTTACGTTGTGACGTTTGGTAGCACACAAAGTGTTCCTTCGGCAAACGGGAGTTGCATAATCTCATAGTCATAGGAACATGTATAAGTTATGAAGAAAGCAATAGCAAAATACTAAACGATCGGGTGCTAAGCTAATGGAATGGGTCATGTCAATCACATCATTCTCCTAATAATGTGATCCCGTTAATCAAATGACAACACATGTCTATGGTTAGGAAACATAACCATCTTTGATTAATGAGCTAGTCAAGTAGAGGCATACTAGTGACGTTTAGTTTGTCTATGTATTCACACAAGTATTATGTTTCCGGATAATACAATTCTAGCATGAATAATAAACATTTATCATGATATAAGGAAATAAAATAATAACATTAGTATTGCCTCTAGGGCATATTTCCTTCAGCGCCATCCATGTTACCACCAGAAAATGCGTGAGAAATGTCGTTGGAAAGACTAACCAGGAAGGTATCCCAGCCTGCTCTGTTGCCCTGCTGGTACGTGTGCATGTTGTTTGTGGGCGAGGCATGCATGGCACTCGAGAAACTGAAATCCCCATCCTCTACGTGCTCCTGCACAAGCGGGGGCATGGAAACTGTCCCATCATCGCACTCCAGGTTCGAGGCCCCTGTCCTGGGCTCTTGTTCCTCCTCTTCACTATTCCGCTCATCTGGGGTCATATCTATTGGATGCATTGTGAGCTCCGCGGGTGTGATGATTGCATGGGCTGTAGCAGCACGCTCCACCAATGGCAGCTCCAATATACCGATACGCACATTGTTCTCCCGCGGGGCAGCTGGGCCTGGTCTCCAGCGGGGTAGGGTGATTGAATGTGTGACATCCCTTGCAGCCACTGTGTGGTTTCCAGCGCGGCCAGATTTGCATCGCCATTGGCCGAGGCACAAGAGGACGGGTCGGGCTGGCCCCTGGAAGGGTCCGCTCTACTTTCCACTGTCACATCCTAAACCTGAAACTCCTGGCTTTCCAATTGGCCGCTCGCCATAGACCGGACCGGTCCCAAAGCACTTTGACAGACCGGGCGTGCAGCCCCACAGCTTGACTGGCAGGGCTCATCCACTCGCTGATGTGTCCCTCTTTCGGTTTGAACCTGTTCCCGCCCCTGCCTCGTCTCTGGCACCGATGGCGCCGCCGGCTGTTTGTGGCCGGCGGTGGACGCCGCTCATTTCTGGACGCAGGGCGGCGACCGCCAGCATCACCCCCCTCACCTTCAGATGGTGGTGAAGGAGGGGCGGCGGAAATGGATCTGGGAGCTCTGGATCCTCCTCGTCGTCAACAACCGGCTGCGCGACCTTGACAATATCCACATTGTAACACAGGACCGAAGTGCGTGCCAGCCGCGGCCACGTACCGCCTTGGCGCCGGTGCTCCGGGTAGTACAGCCGTCGGCTCCGGGATGCGGCTGGGATCATTAGTGTGGAGCCATACCTTGAAGCTCAAAAGATTTAAGTGAAGCACATACAGCAATTCTATAAGATCATACTTAAAAGATATAAGTGAAGCACATGAAGCATTCTATAAATCAATGAAGGGCTATCTCATACTAGCATGGTTCATAAAGGAAGAACAAAAAACACAAAGGACACAAATCATGTGAACGAAACAAAAACCGAGGTATACCAATAATTGTTGAAGAAGAAAGATGGGATGCCAACCGGGGCATCCCCAAACTAGATGCTTGAATATCCGTAGAATATTTACTTGGAGTGCCTTGGGCATCCCCAAGCTTGAGCTCTTGCCTCTCTTTATTCTTCTCACATCGGTAACTCCTCATTCTTCGAACACTCCATCCACAAAAAACTTTAACAAAAACCTTGTGAGATCCGTTAGTATAATAAAGCAAATCACTACCTTTAGGTACTGCTGCAAACTCATTCCAATTTTATATTAGAACTATATCTACTGTATTCCCACTTCACCATGGTTCATACCCCCCGATACTACCCATAGATTCATCAAAATAAGCAAACAACACACGAAAAACAGAATCTCTCTAAAACATGACAGTCTGTAGAAATCTGAAGCTTTAGTAAACTTCTGTAACTCCAAAAATTATGAAATAAATTTCACAATTTGACCAATTTATACAGACGTAATGTGAAAAAAGTTTCAGACCCATTTGACTTTCCAGTAAAAAATGTAAAATCACGCGCTACAGACAAAGTTTCTGTTTTTGTTCTGCACATAGTAAACAAGCAATCTAAACATCCTAAAACCAAAGCTTGGCACATTATTTTTATAATACAATGGATATATATATAAGGGGATAATTATTTACAGACAAACTTCCATGAAAAATTATACATTGTTTCCGTGAGCATGAACACAAGTGCTCAAGGTCGACCCTCACTTCTTCAATGCATAACTTTCCAATCACTTCTCTTTTTGAAAAACTTTTTAGGTATGAGAGGCAAGTAATTTTTTTGTATTTTCATTATTTTTTAAAAAAATTGTATGTTTCACCCACAACTAAACAGAAACAAAAAAGGAAAAACAAATTCTACTTAGTGAAGAAAGCAAACAAGCAAACACGAGAATATCAACCCCACGCTATTGCTCCCCGGCAACGGCTCCAGAAAAGAGCTTGATAATCCCCAAGGGCAAGGAATCATCATAGCAATTTCCAAAGGTGGAAGTGATAAGTATGGAGTGTCGAACCCACGAGGAGTTAAAGGTAGGATCAATATTCTCTCAAGCCCTATCTGCCACTGATACGACTCTACGTACATCGAATGTTTGCTTCCAACTAGCAACGAGAAATAAAACTATGTTGTGGGTATGAAGAGGATGACTTTGTATGATATCGGAGAGCTAAAATATAAAAGTAGGTGTTGTTATCATAAAGTTAGAATATATTACTAAATATTATAAATAGCGAGTGTGGAATAATGGTGGATCGATGTGCGGAATTGTCCTAGGCAATCGTTAACAAGACCGGTAACCACTATTGCAGTTTCATATGAGGGAGAGGCATAAGCTAACATACTTTCTCTACTTGGATCATATGCACTTATGATTGGAACTCTAGAAAGCATCCACAACTACTAAAGATCATTAAGGTAAAACCCAAACATATCATTAAAGTATCAAGTCCTCTTTATTCCCATACGCAACAACCCCCTTACTCGGGTTTGTGTTTCAGTCACTCACCAACCCACTATAAGCGAATCATGAACGTATTGCAACACCCTACAGCGGGAACCCCTCACGCTTGCGTGACACGGAGGGCACCATAGGACAGCATCAAAGTAAAACATACAACTCATACCAATCTAGATCATCAATCAACCCAAAGACAAAAGATATCTACTCAAAACATCATAGGATGGCAACACACCATTGGATCATAAATATGTGGCATAAAGAACCATGTTCAAGTAGGGATTACAACGGGGTGCGGGAGAGTGGACCGTGTAAGAGAGATGAGGATGGTGATGTTGATGAAGACGGTCACCGCGGTGATGATTCCCCTCTCGATGGCACTCCGGTGCCACCGAGAGAGAGGAGGAGAGGTTCTCCTCCTTGTGCTTCCTCCTCCATGGCCTCCCCCCTAGATGGGGAGAGGTTCTCCCTCTAGTCCTTGGCCTTTATGGTGATGATGGCCCCTCCGGGATCCTCCTCCATGCCCTCCGGTGATGATGGTCCCCTCCGGCAGGGTGCCAGAGAGGGCCTAGATTGGTTTTTGGTGGCTACGAAGGCTTCTGGCGGCAGAACTCCCGATCTAGGTTAATTTTCCGAGGTTTCTGTATTTATAGGAATTTTTGGCGTCGGTCTCACGTCAAGGAGGTGCCCGAGGCGTCGACGAGGCAGGCCCATGCGCCTAGGGGGGTGGGCGCGCCCCCACCCTCATGGACGCCCTGGGACTCTCCTGGCCCAACTCTTTTACTCCGGGGTCTTCTTTTGGTCCATAAAAAACGTCAAAAATTGGCACGTCAATTGGACTCCGTTTGATATTCCTTTTCTGTAGAACTCAGAAACAAGGAAAAACAGAAACTGGCAGTGGGCACAAGGTTAATAGGTTAGTCCCAAAATCATATAAAATAGCATATAAATGCATATAAAACATCCAAGGTTGATAATATAATAGCATGAATACTTCATAAATTATAGATACATTGAAGACGTATCAGTTTACCATAATCATCCTTGCTGTACACACCTTTTGGGAGAGACACGCGTGAATTGGAATTTATTAGAATACTCTATGTGCTTCACTTATATCTTTTGAGTTGGATAATTTTTTGCTCTAGTGCTTCGCTTATATCTTTTAGAGCACGGCGGTGGTTCTATTTTATAGAAATAATTGATCTCTCATGCTTCACTTATATCATTTTGAGAGTCCTTTATAATAGCATGGTAATTCACTTTGGTTATAAATTTTAAATGCTAAATGAAGTTGGATGCTTGATAGTTGTTTTGAGATATAAAGGTGGTAATATTAGAGGTGTGCTAGTTGAGTAATTATGAAATTGATAAATACTTGTGTTGAAGTTGGCAAGTCCCGTAGCATGCACGTATGGTAAACGTTGTGTGACAAATTTGAAGCATGGGGTGTTCTTTGATTGCTTTCCTTATGAGTGGCGGTCGGGGACGAGCGATGGTCTTTTCCTACCAATCTATCCCCCTAGGAGCATGCGCGTAGTGCTTGGTTTTGATGAATTGTAGATTTTTGCAACAAGTATGTGAGTTCTTTATGACTAATGTTCAGTCCATGGATTATACGCACTCTCACCCTTCGATCATTGCTAGCCTCTTCGGTACCGTGCATTGCCCTTTCTCACCTTGAGAGTTGGTGCAAACTTCGCCGGTGCATCCAAACCCCGTGACATGATACGCTCTATCACACATAAGCCTCCTTATATCTTCCTCAAAACAGCCACCATACCTACCTATTATGGCATTTCCATAGCCATTCCGAGATATATTGCCATGCAAATTTCCACCATTCCATTTATTATGACACGCATCATCATTGTCATATTGCTTTGCATGATCATGTAGTTGACATCGTATTTTTGGCAAAGCCACCATGCTTAATTTTTCATACATGTCACTCTTGATTCATCGCAATCCCGGTACGCCGCCGGAGGCATTCACATAGAGCCATACTTTGTTCTAACTATCAAGTTGTAATTCTTGAGTTGTAAGTAAATACAAGTGTGATGATCATCATTAGAGCATTGTCCCATGTGAGGAAAGGATGATGGATACTATGATTCCGCACAAGTCGGGATGAGACTCCGGACGAAAAAAAGAGGCCATAAAAAAGAGAAGGCCCAAATAAAATAATAATAATAATAATAATAATAATAATAATAATAATAAATGAGAGAAAAAGAGAGAAGGGACAATGTTACTATCCTTTTTCCACACTTGTGCTTCAAAGTAGCACCATGATCTTCATGATAGAGAGTCTCTTATTTTGTCACTTTCATATACTAGTGGGAATTTTTCATTATAGAACTTGGCTTGTATATTCCAACGATGGGCTTCCTCAAATGACCTAGGTCTTCATGAGCAAGCAAGTTGGATGCACACCCACTTAGTTTCTTTGATGAGCTTTCATATATTTATAGCTCTAGTGCATCCGTTGCATGGCAATCCCTACTCCTTGCATTGACATCAATCGGTGGGCATCTCCATAGCCCATTGATTAGTCGCGTCAATGTGAGACTTTCTCCTTTTTCTCTTCTCACACAACCTCAATCATTATATTCTTTTCCACCCATAGTGCTATGTCCATGGCTCGCGATCATATATTGCATAAAAGTTGAAAGAGTTTGAAAAGGCTAAGTATGAAACAATTGCTTGGCTTGTCATTGGGGTTGTGCATGATGAGAGCATTTTGTGTGACGAAAATGAAGCATGGCCAAACTATATGATTTTGTAGGGATAAGCTTTCTTTGGCTATGTTATTTTGATAAGACATAATTGCTTGGTTAGCATGCTTGAAGTATTATTATTTTTATGTCAACATTAAACTTTTATCTTGAATCTTTCAGATCTCAACATTCATGCCACAATAAATAAAATTACATTGAAGAATATGCTAGAAAGCATTCCACATCAAAAATTCTGTTTTTTATCATTTACCTACTCGAGGACGAGCAAGAATTAAGCTTGGGGATGCTTGATACGTCTCCAACGTATCTATAATTTTTGATTGTTCCATGCTATTATATTATCAACCTTTGGATGTTTTATATGCATTCATATGCTATTTTATATGATTTTTGGGACTAACCTATTAACCTAGAGCCCAGTGCCAGTTTTTGTTTTTTCCTTGTTTTTGAGTTTTACAGAAAAGGAATACCAAACGGAGTCCAGTTGATGTGCCAATTTTTGACGATTTTTTATGGACCAAAAGAAGACCCCGGAGTAAAAGAGTTGGGCCAGAGGACTCCCGGGCCGTCCACGAGGGTGGGGGGGCGCCCCCCCCCCCCCCAGGCGCGTGGGCCTGCCTCCTGGATGACACGGGAACCTTCTTGACATGAGACCGACGCCAAAAATTCCTATAAATACAGAAACCTCCAGAAAATAACCTAGATCGGGATTTCCGCCGCCAGAAGCCTCCGTAGCCACCGAAAACCAATCTATACCCGTTCCGGCACCCTGCCAGAGGGGGGAATCCCTCTCTGGTGGCCATCTTCATCATCTCGATGCTCTCCATGACGAGGAGGGAGTAGTCCACCCTTGGGTAGAAGGACGAGGGAGAGTTTCGTCAGCACGACAGTGTGATGACGGTGTTGGTGATGTGACCTGCGCAGGGCTTCGCCTAAGCACTACGACAATATGACCGAGGTGGTAAACTGTTGAGGGGGGGGGCATCGCACACGGCTAAGAGAAATCTTGGTGTGCCTTTGGGGTGCCCCCCGCCCCCGTATATAAAGGGGGGGAGGTGGTGGCCGGCCCAAGGGGGGCGCGCCAAGGGGGGGGGTCCTACTTGGACTCCTAGTCCAAGTAGGATTCGCCCCCCTCCCTCCTTCCAACTAACGAAAAGGGGAAAGGGGAAAGGGGGAGAGGGAGAAGTAAAGGGGGCCGCGCCCCCCAACCCTAGTCCAATTCGGTTTGGGCTTGGGGGGGCGCCCCACCTCTTGTGGCTGTCTCCCTCTCTCCACTATGGCCCAATAGGCCCATTAACTTTCCCGGGGGGGTTCTGGTAGCCTCCCGGTACTGCGAAAAATCCCCGGAACCTTATCAGAACCATTCTGGTGTCCGTATATAACCTTCCAATATATCAATCTTTACCTCTCGACCATTTCAAGACTCCTCGTCATGTCCGTGATCTCATTCGGGACTCCGAACAAACTTCGGTCACCAAAACACATAACTCATAATACAAATCGTCATCAAACGTTAAGCGTGCGGACCCTACGGGTTCGAGAACTATGTAGACATGACTGATGTCTACTATGCAACTTTATTCTTATAGACACGTGTTGGGCCTCCAAGCGTAGAGTTTTGTAGGACAATAGCAATTTTCGCTCAAGTGGATGACCTAAGGTTTATCAATCCATGAGAGGTGTAGGATGAAGATGGTCTCTCTCAAACGACCCTGCAATCAAATACAAAAAATCTCTTGTGTCCCCAACACACCCAATACAATGGCAAATTGTATAGGTGCACTAGTTCGGCGAAGAGGTGGTGATAAAGGTGTAATACGGATGGTAGAAATATATTTTTATAATCTGAATAAATAAAAACACAGCAAGGTATCAAATAGTAAACGGGCACAAAAACGGTATTGCAATGCTTAAAAATGAGGCCTAGGGTCCGTACTTTCACTAGTGCAATCTCCCAACAGTGCTAATATAATTGGATCATATAACCATCCCTCAACGTGCAACGAAGAATCACTCCAAAGTTTCTATCTAGCGGAGAACATAAGACGAAATTGTTTGTAGGGTACGAAACCACCTCAAAGCTATTCTTTCTGATCAATCTATTCAAGAGTCCATACTAAAATAACACTAAGGTATTCTTTCCGTTCGATCTATCCTAGAGTTCGTACTAAAGTAACACCAAAGCAAATTCATATTCATAATACTCAATCCACACAAAGAACTTCAAAGAGTGCCCCAAGATTTCTACCGGAGAAACAAAGACAAGAACGTGCATCAACCCCTATGCATAGATTACCCCAGTGTCACCACGGGAATCCGCAAGTTGAGTGCCAAAACATATATCAAGTGAATCTATATGATACCCCATTGTCACCACGAGTATTCAATTGCAAGACATATATCAAGTGTTCTCAAATCCATAAAATTATTTAATCCGATAACCACAAAATCTCAAAGGGAAAACCTTAATTCATCACAACAAGATAGAGAGGGAAAAACACCATATGATCCGACTATATTAACAAAGCCCGCGATACATCAAGATTGTAACATCTCAAGAACATGAGAGAGAGAGAGAGAGAGAGATTAAACACATAGCTACTGGTACAAACCCTAAGCCCCGAGGGTGGACTACCCCCTCCTCATCGTGGTGGCCGTCGGGATGATGAAGATGGCCACCGAAGATGATTCCCCCCCTTCGGCACGATGTGGAACGGGTCTAGATTGGTTTTTGGTGGTTACGGAGCCCTCCGGCGGCGGAACTTCTGATATAGGTTAACCCCGAAGGGTTTCGGAATATTTGGGAATTTATAGTGCAAAGATGGGGTGCGGGAGGCCACCGAGGTGGGCACAGCCCACCTAGGCGCGCCCTGGTGTCTTGTGCCCCCCTCGGGGCACCCCCCAGATGCTGCTTTGGCCCATCGGGAGTCTTCTAGCCCATAAAAAATCCACAAAAGTTTTCGCGATGTTTGGACTCCATTCGATATTGATTTTCTGTGATGTAAAAAACAAGCAAAAAACAACAACTGGCACTGGGCACTGAGTCAATAGGATAGTCCCAAAAAATGATATAAAGTTGCTATAAAATGATTGTAAAACATCCAAGAATGATAATATATCGGCATGAATACTTCATAAATTATAGATATGTTGGAGGCGTATCAATGACCGAGACACATCTACGGTCAATAACCAATAGCGGAACCTGGATGCTCATATTGGCTCCTACATATTCTACGAAGATCTTTATCGGTCAAACCGCATAACTACATATGTTATTCCCTTTGTCATCGGTATATTACTTGCCCGAGATTCGATCGTCAGTATCATCATACCTAGTTCAATCTCGTTACCGGCAAGTCTCTTTACTCATTCCGTAATGCATCATCCCGTAAC
The DNA here is from genome assembly GCF_018294505.1 of Triticum aestivum. NCBI lineage: Eukaryota > Viridiplantae > Streptophyta > Magnoliopsida > Poales > Poaceae > Triticum > Triticum aestivum. The sequence continues at coordinate 637,563,213 of NC_057803.1, forward strand.
TAACTCATTAGTTACATTGCTTGCAAGGCTTATAGTGATACTCGGAGTGACAAATCCTAATCTTGATCTATGCCAACTCAACAAACACCACCGGAGACACCTGTAGAGCATCTTTATAATCACCCAGTTACGTTGTGACGTTTGATAGCACACAAAGTGTTCCTCTGGTATCCGGGAGTTGCATAATCTCATAGTCACAGGAATATGTATAAGTCATGAAGAAAGCAATAGCAATAAAACTAAACGATCATAATGCTAAGATAATGGATGGGTCTTGTCCATCACATCATTCTCTAATGAAGTGATCCCGTTCATCAAATGACAACGCATGTCTATGGTCAGGAAACTTAACCATCTTTGATTAACGAGCTAGTCAAGTAGAGGCATACTAGGGACACTCTGTTTTGTCTATGTATTCACACATGTACTAAGTTTCCGGTTAATACAATTCTAGAATGAATAATAAACATTTATTATGATATAAGGAAATATAAATAACAACTTTATTATTGCCTCTAGGGCATATTTCCTTCACTATGACCGTACTTGAGCATCGGGTGTAGCTAATATGCGAGTGTGTTTCATGAATGGATCAATGATTGAACATAATGGGCGAGGGATAACTTGCTTTAGCATTGAAATTTTGAAAGACATGGTTGCTACCTCTTGAGCACTGCGTTGGTTTTTCCCCGAAGAGGAAGGGATGATGCAGCAAAGTAGCGTAAGTATTTCCCTCGGTTTTTGAGAACCAAGGTATCAATCTAGTAGGAGGCTACGCGCGAGTCCCTCGTACCTGCACAAAACAAATAATTACTCTCAACCAACGCGATAAGGGGTTGTCAATCCCTACACGGCCTCTTACGAGAGTGAGATCTAATAGATATGATAAGATAATATATTTGTATTTTTATGATAAAGATGCAAAGTAAAATAAAAGCAAAGTAAAAAAGCAAAGGAAATAACTAAGTATTGGAAGATTAATATGATGAAGATAGACCCCGGGGCCATAGGTTTCACTAGTGGCTTCTCTGAAGAGCATAAGTATTCTACGGTGGGTGAACGAATTACTATTGAGCAATTGACAGAATTGAGCATAGTTATGAGAATATCTAGGTATGATCATGTATATAGGCATCACGTCCGAGACAAGTAGACCGACTCTTGCCTGCATCTACTACTATTACTCCACTCATCGACCGCTATCCAGCATGCATCTAGAGTATTAAGTTAATGAAAACAGAGTAACGCCTTAAGCAAGATGACATGATGTAGAGGGATAAACTCATGCAATATGATGAAAACCCCATCTTGTTATCCTCGATGGCAACAATACAATACGTGCCTTGCTGCCCCTACTGTCACTGGGAAAGGACACCGCAAGATTGAACCCAAAGCTAAGCACTTCTCCCATTGCAAGAAAGATCAATCTAGTAGGCCAAACCAAACTGATAATTCGAAGAGACTTGCAAAGATAACCAATCATACATAAAAGAATTCAGAGAAGATTCAAATATTGTTCATAGATAGACTTGATCATAAACCCACAATTCATCGGTCTCAACAAACACACCGCAAAAAGAAGATTACATCGAATAGATCTCCACAAGAGAGGGGGAGAACATTGTATTGAGATCCAAAAAGAGAGAAGAAGCCATCTAGCTAATAACTATGGACCCGTAGGTCTGAGGTGAACTACTCACACTTCATCGGAGGGGCTATGGTGATGATGTAGAAGCCCTCCGTGATGGATACCCCCTCCGGCGGAGCTCCGGAACAGGCCCCAAGATGGGATCTCGTGGATACAGAAAGTTGCGGCGGTGGAATTAGGGTTTTGGCTCCGTATCTGATCGTTTGGGGGTACGTAGGTATATATAGGAGGAAGGAGTACGTCGGTGGAGCAACAGGGGGCCCACGAGGGTGGAGGGCGCGCCTGGGGGGTAGGCGCGCCTCCTACCTCGTGGCCTCCTCCTTTGTTTCTTGACGTAGGGTCCAAGTCTCCTGGATCATGTTCGGTGAGAAAATCACGTTCCCGAAGGTTTCATTCCGTTTGGACTCCGTTTGATATTCCTTTTCTTCGAAACCCTAAAATAGGCAAAAAAACAGCAATTCTGGGCTGGGCCTCCGGTTAATAGGTTAGTCCCAAAAATAATATAAAAGTGGATAATAAAGCCCAATAATGTCCAAAACAGTAGATAATATAGCATGGAGCAATCAAAAATTATAGATACGTTGGAGACGTATCAAGCATCCCCAAGCTTAATTCCTGCTCGTCCTCGAGTAGGTAAATGATAAAAACAGAATTTTTGATGCGGAGTGCTACTTGGCATAATTTTAATGTAATTCTTCTTAATTGTGGTATGAATATTCAGATCCGAAAGATTCAAGATAAAAGTTCATATTGACATAAAAATAATAATACTTCAAGCATACTAACTAAGCAATTATGTCCTCTCAAAATAACATGGCCAAAGAAAGTTCATCCCTACAAAATCATATAGTTTAGTCATGCTCCATTTTCGTCACACAAGAATGCTCTCATCATGCACAACCCCGATGACAAGCCAAGCAATTGTTTCATACTTTAGTAATCTCAAACCTATAAACTTTCACGCAATATATGAGCGCGAGCCATGGATATAGCACTATGGGTGGAATAGAATATGATGATGGGGGTTATGTGGAGAAGACAAAAAAGGAGAAAGTCTCACATCAACGAGGCTAATCAATGGGCTATGGAGATGCCCATCGATTGATGTTAATGCAAGGAGTAGGGATTGCCATGCAACGGATGCACTAGAGCTATAAATGTATGAAAGCTCAACAAAAGAAACTAAGTGGGTGTGCATCCAACTTGCTTGCTCACGAAGACCTAGGGCACTTGAGGAGGCCCATTGTTGGAATATACAAGCCAAGTTCTATAATGAAAAATTCCCACTAGTATATGAAAGTGACAAAACAAAAGACTCTCTATCATGAAGATTATGGTGCTACTTTGAAGCACAAGTGTGGAAAAAGGATAGTAGCATTGTCCCTTCTTTATTTTTATTTTTATTTGGCCTTTCTTTTTTTATTTGGACTTCTCTTTTTTATTTGGACAATGCTCTATGAATGATGGTCATCACACTTCTATTTACTTACAACTCAAGAATTACAACTCGATACTTAGAACAAGATATGACTCTATATGAATGCCTCCGGCGGTGTACCGGGATATGCAATGAACCAAGAGTGACATGTATGAAAGAATTATGAACGGTGGCTTTGCCACAAATACTATGTCAACTACATGATCATGCTAAGCAATATGACAATGATGAATGTGTCATGATAAACGGAATGGTGGAAAGTTGCATGGCAATATATCTCGGAATGGCTATGGAAATGCCATAATAGGTAGGTATGGTGGCTGTTTTGAGGAAGATATAAGGAGGTTTATGTGTGAAAGAGCGTATCATATCACGGGGTTTGGATGCACCGGCGAAGTTTGCACCAACTCTCAATGTGAGAAAGGGCAATGCACGGTACCGAAGAGGCTAGCAATGATGGAAGGGTGAGAGTGCGTATAATCCATGGACTCAACATTAGTCATAAAGAACTCACATACTTATTGCAAAAATCTACAAGTTATCAAAAACCAAGCACTACACGCATGCTCATAGGGGGATAGATTGGTAGGAAAAGACCATCGCTCGTCCCCGACCGCCACTCATAAGGAAGACAATCAAATAACACCTCATGTTTCAAATTTGTTACATAACGTTTACCATACGTGCATGCTACGGGACTTGCAAACTTCAACACAAGCATTTCTCAAATTCACAACTACTCAACTAGCACGACTTTGATATTATTACCTCCATATCTCAAAACAACCATCAAGCATCAAACTTCTCTTAGTATTCAAAACACTCATAAGAAAATTTTATTAATCTTGAACACCTAGCATATTAGGATTATTTAAGCAAATTACCATGCTATTTAAGACTCTCAAAATAATCTAAATGAAGCATGAGAGATCAATAGTTTCTATAAAACAAATCCACCACCGTGCTCTAAAAGATATAAGTGAAGTACTAGAGCAAAACTATATAACTCAAATGATATAAGTGAAGCACATAGAGTATTCTAACAAATTCCAAATCATGTATGGCTCTCTCAAAAGGTGTGTACAGCAAGGATGATTGTGGTAAACTAAAAAGCAAAGACTCAAAGACGCTCCAAGCAAAACACATATCATGTGGTGAATAAAAATATAGCTCCAAGTAAAGTTACCAATAGAAGTAGACGAAAAGAGGGGATGCCTTCCGGGGCATCCCCAAGCTTTGGCTTTTAGGTGTCCTTAGATTATCTTGGGGGTTCCATGGGCATCCCCAAGCTTAGGCTCTTGCCACTCCTTGTTCCATAATCCATCAAATCTTTACCCAAAACTTGAAAACTTCACAACACAAAACTTAAAGTAGAAAATCACGTGAGCTCCGTTAGCGAAAGAAAACAAAAGACAACTTCAAGGTACTGTAATGAACTCATTCTTTATTTATATTGGTGTTAAACCTACAGTATTCCAACTTCTCTATGGTTTACTAGCCATAGATTCATCAAAATAAGCAAACAACACACGAAAGACAGAATCTGTCAAAAACAGAACAGTCTGTAGTAATCTGTAGCTAGCGCAAGATCTGGAACCCCAAAAATTCTAGAATAAATTTCTGGACGTGAGGAATCTATCTATTAATCATCTGCAAAAATAATTAACTAAATATCACCTTCCAAATAAAAATGGCAGTAGTTCTCGTGAGCGCTAAAGTTTCTGTTTTTTACAGCAAGATATCAAGACTTCCCCCAAGTCTTCCCAATGGTTCTACTTGGCACAAACACTAATTAAACACAAAAAACACAACCTAAACAGAGGCAAGATAAATTATTTATTACTAAACAGGAGCAAAAGGCAAGGAATAAAAATAAAATTCGTTTGCCTCCCAACAAGCGCTATCGTTTAACGCCCCTAGCTAGGCATAAAAAGCAAGGACAGATCTAGGTATTGCCATCTTTGGTAGGCAATTCTTCAATGAGGCATCTACCATCTTTAGGAATTTCTTTCTTTTTATTGATTATCAAACTTTTAGGCACAAGATCGAAAAATTCATTTGTAACAAATGGTTCCTTAATGATAGCAAAAAGATTGGGATAAATACTAATAGATTTGAGATCCGCAGTTTCCTTACTAGAGGATTCACCCTTATTTTTAGGAACATACATAAGCTTGGCAATTTTAGTGGGAGGACTTGGAGTATTCTTTACGGAAGAAAAAGTGGTTCCCAAGTTGGTAATAATATCCTCAAGTTTATCAATCCTAGTGGAATTGTGATTTATTTTCTCATTAACTATGGGTTCCTTCTCTTTAATATTTTTCAAAGTGACTCCTACTTTAGATCCATATTGAGAGATTCAGTTGTGGAAAAAGATCTTTTTATCCAAATTTTCAATTAACTCTATGGTATCAACCTTATTTTCAATAATTTCGAGCCTTTGCATAACATGCTCCAAAGTTAATACAGTTCCATTAACCAAAAGAGGGGGTGAGCCAAACAAATCTATCATAGCATTATAGGAATCAAAAGTATGGCTACCCAAGAAGTTCCCTCCGGTAATAGTATCAAGGACATATCTGTGCCAAGGAGTAGCGCCTACATAAAAATTGCGAAGAAGAACGGAAGTAGATTGCTTCCTGGTAGATCTATTTTGAGCATTGCAAATTCTATACCAAGCGTCTTTTAGATTTTCTCCCTCCCTTTGCTTAAAATTTAGAATTTCATTCTCGGGAGACAACGGAGAAGATAAGGGACTAGCCATAACGACAAGCAAATGGAAAAGAGGTGAATGGAAAAAGAGAGGGAGGATAGAGAGAGGGCGAATAAAACGGCAAGGGTGAAGTGGGGGAGAGGTAAACGAGAGGCAAATGGCAAATAATGTAATGCGGAAGATAGGGATTATGATGGGTACTTGGTATATTGAATTTTGCGTAGACTCCCCGGCAACAGCGCTAGAAATCCTTCTTGCTACCTCTTGAGCACTGCGTTGGTTTTTCCCCGAAGAGGAAGGGATGATGCAGCAAAGTAGCGTAAGTATTTCCCTCAGTTTTTGAGAACCAAGGTATCAATCCAGTAGGAGGCTACGCGCGAGTCCCTCGTACCTGCACAAAACAAATAAATCCTCGCAACCAACGCGATAAGGGGTTGTCAATCCCTACGCGGCCACATACGAGAGTGATATCTGATAGATATGATAAGATAATATTTTTGGTATTTTTATGATAAAGATGCAAAGTAAAATAAAATCAAAGTAAAAGCAAAGGAAATAACTAAGTATTGGAAGATTAATATGATGAAGATAGACCCGGGGCCATAGGTTTCACTAGTGGCTTCTCTCAAGAGCATAAGTATTCTACGGTGGGTGAACGAATTACTGTTGAGCAATTGACAGAATTGAGCATAGTTATGAGAATATCTAGGTATGATCATGTATATAGGCATCACGTCCGAGACAAGTAGACCGACTCCTGCCTGCATCTACTACTATTACTCCACTCATCGACCGCTATCCAGCATGCATCTAGAGTATTAAGTTAATGAAAACAGAGTAACGCCTTAAGAAAGATGACATGATGTAGAGGGATAAACTCATGCAATATGATGAAAACCCCATCTTGTTATCCTCGATGGCAACAATACAATACGTGCCTTGCTGCCCCTACTGTCACTGGGAAAGGACACCGCAAGATTGAACCCAAAGCTAAGCACTTCTCCCATTGCAAGAAAGATCAATCTAGTAGGCCAAACCAAACTAATAATTCGAAGAGACTTGCAAAGATAACCAATCATACATAAAAGAATTCAGAGAAGATTCAAATATTGTTCATAGATAGACTTGATCATAAACGCACAATTCATTGGTCTCAACAAACACACCGCAAAAAGAAGATTACGTCGAATAGATCTCCACAAGAGAGGGGGAGAACGTTGTATTGAGATCCAAAAAGAGAGAAGAAGCCATCTAGCTAATAACTATGGACCCGTAGGTCTGAGGTGAACTACTCACACTTCATCGGAGGGGCTATGGTGATGATGTAGAAGCCCTCCGTGATGGATACCCCCTCCGGTGGAGCTTCGGAACAGGCCCCAAGATGGGATCTCGTGGATACAGAAAGTTGCGGCGGTGGAATTAGGGTTTTGGCTCTGTATCTGATCGTTTGGGGGTACATAGGTATATATAGGAGGAAGGAGTACGCCGGTGGAGAACAGGGGGCCCACGAGGGTGGAGGGCGTGCCTAGGGGGTGGTAGGCGCGCCCCCTACCTTGTGGCCTCCTTTGTTTCCTGACATAGGGTCCAAGTCCCCTGGATCATGTTCGGCAAGAAAATCACGTTCCCGAAGGTTTCATTCCATTTGGACTCCGTATGATATTCCTTTTCTTCGAAACCCTGAAATAGGCAAAAAAACAGCAATTCTGGGTTGGGCCTCCAGTTAATAGGTTAGTCCCAAAAATAATATAAAAGTGGATAATAAAGCCCAATGATGTCCAAAACAGTAGATAATATAGCATGGAGTAATAAAAAATTATAGATACGTTGGAGACGTATCAATGGTTGCTTGTTGATATGCTTGAGTATTAAAGTCTTCATGTTAAAACTAGACTATTGCTTTAACCCACATAAAACTCCAAAAGTCCATGCTATAAATACCCCAATATTCCAGAAACCCTGGGGGAGTCATGCTTTGAACCTCGGTGGCCTCCCGCACCGCCTCTTTGCTTTACAAATACCCCAATATTTCAGAAACCCTGGGGGAGTCGACGAAAATCAATTCCAATCGCCGCAAGTTCCAGAAACACCATATCCAATCTAGACACCATCGTAGAGGGGTTCATCATGTCCATTGGTGCCTCTCGGATGATGAGTGAGTAGTCTTTTGTAGACCTTCGGGTCCGTAGTTAGTAGCTAGATGGCTTCCTCTCTCTTGTTTGATTCTCAATAGAATGGTCTCTTGGAGATCCATATGATGTAATTCTTTTCTGTAGTGTGTTTGTTGGGATCTGATGAACTTTGAGTTTCATGAAAGTTATTTGAGTCTTTCGATCTCTTATATGCATGATTGCTTATAGTCTCGTATTTCTTCTTCGATATTTGGGTTTTGTTTGGCCAACTTGATCTATTTATCTTGCAATGAGAAGAGGTGCTTTGTGATGGGTTCGATCTTAAGATGCTTGATCCCGGTGACAGAAGGGGAATCAACATGTATGTATCGTTGCTATTAAGGATAAGATGGGGTCTATTTCTACATAAATAGATCTTGTCTACATCATGTCATCGTTCTTATTGCATTACTTCGTTTCTCCATGAACTTAATACACTAGATGCATGCTGGATAGTGGTCGATGTGTAGAGTAATAGTAGTAGATGCAGGCAGGAGTCAATCTACTAATCTTGGACGTGATGTCTATATAATGATCATTGCCTGGATATCGTCATGATTATTTGAAGTTCTATCAATTGCCCAACAATAATTTGTTTACCCACCATTTGCTATTTTCTCGAGAGAAGCCACCAGTGAAACCTACGGCCCCCGGGTCTCTTCTTTATTATATTTGCTTTTGCGGTCTATTTTTATTTGCTTTTATTTTTAGATCTAATAATCCAAAAACCCAAAAATAGCTCGCTGAATTTTATTTGCTTTTATTTGCATTTGTCAATCTACTACAATTTTTATCCCGTCTACTTGCCAATTTCTGGCGTCGTTACCCGAAAGGGATTGACAACCCCTTTAACACGTCGGGTTGCGAGTATTTGTTATTTGTGTGTAGGTGCCGTTCACATAGTGTTGCTTGGTTCGCTTACTGGTTCGATAACCTTGGTCTCATCACAGAGGGAAATACCTACCGTTGTTGTGCTACATCATCCGTTCCTCTTTGGGGAAGTACCGGCGTAGTTCAAGCCGACATCAGGTACCATCAAGGGCCCATTCAGATTTGGAAGGGGTATGTCCAGTCGGTGCCTTGACCATCTCTCCTTTGAGTTCACCAGTCGCATAAAGACTTGCTTAAAATTCTTGAAACCGTCTCATTAGATCTCCTGAACAAGTTGTGAATCACTATGAAACTTTGGTTATGGCCCACAATATGAAGGAACACTAATACTTGAACCTTTGGTTATGGCCCACAGTATGAAGGAACACTAATAATTGCTCTTCCACGGAGGCGTGGATGATATCTTGTAGCAACCGGCCACTGTCCCTGAACATGACCACAAGCTTGGCAAAAGGTGTTGTTTGCATCCAAAAGCATGCTCACAACGTCTACATCATTGTTGCTGTAGATGTAGCTCATATTCGACATCCTCTTCCAATCTCGGGCTAACAATGGACCATAACATGCCACAAGCTTCGAATTGTGATGAACCGCTCTCTCATGGAGCAACATGACTCATACCTGAATCATAACTATGAATGTTGTTGTCTCAATTACCAGTTTCATCCATTCATCCTAGTGAAATTGATGATGCGATAAGTAATGGCAAAAGGAACCCTAACAACCTAATAGTGGAGCGTGGTTGTATGGCGCTTACCTCCATTGGAGTCGACGACCCGCCCATGCCGAAGACGAGGTGAACGAGCTGGAGAGAAGGGGACAAGCAACTCATGGTGGTGGTGGTGGTGGTGGTAGGGGGAGGAGCAGGTCCTTGTGCCAGAGATTTAAGCTGTCGTCGCCAGCGCCGTTGATGCTGAGAACTGAGGTTGGATTCGTCCTACTGCTAAAGGTGAGCGAGTTAAAAGGGGAGGTGTGAGACTTGATTTCGCGACATTCCACGCCGACAAATTTGGGTCTCCAACCATCTCCATGTTGATTCCTCCCTGCACCACTGTGTAAGTCATTCTCTCCTTGTGCGCTCGACTCGGTTGAACTTGCTTCAAGTGACTGATTTGAGCGTTCCTAACGAGCAAGACTATGGACTGCTTTAATGTTCATATGCGTGCATGCATTCCCATTGTGTACGCAACGAAGCGAGTTTTTTAACATCCAGTGGACCTGTTTGAGGGTTGCAAACAAGCAAACAGACTCGTAAAGCTTTGAGATAGTCGAACACACACATACAACTCTCCCCTCTATATCGAGGGGACATCGGCCCCACCGAAACAAATATTCTTCGTCAACGAGACAAGCATATATCACATTGTTTTTTTATTGTGTAAGTAAATCATGTTTTTTAAAAATAAAAACACATATATGTGTGAGTTTGACTATTGTTGTTCTAAACATTATTTGAAAAAACATGATTTTACACAATAAATTGCTCGGACATACTATATCACACTATATATAGATTTCCAACCCGCAAACGAGCTCCAGAAATAGCCGGTCGTTCTTTTACTGACCCTTCACCCACGCAAGACATTTCTTGGGAAGAAAGAAGTACTCCCACTACTACTACTACGTGGTCTTGACCTGACCTCAGAGGAAGAGAAACCTGCAACAAACGGGTTCCTGCTTCTTGTGCTCCAAGCAAAATCAGCAAACGAGTACTGCTGACCCGGCAACATCAGCAGGGTGGCAGTCGTAGTCTCGTAGAGTAGCCCAGACCCAGACCCAGACCCCGGGTAGGGGTACGTGCGTGCGATCAACGAGATCACGGCCCACACGGACCGCAGCTAGCAGTACCAGCAGCCTATCCGATCGCGTCCCGACCACGTGCTCTACCCGGAAATGTATCCGCCAGATCTCAACCCAACCGTCCTCTCCCAGCCGGCGGCGGCGCGGTGCCCTCAGGTTTCGTCGAGGTTTTGCACTCCACTGTAGGCGGGGCGCGCGTGTGCGGTCGGGAGCACGCCCGCGCGGCCACACGGACGGCCGCAACGCGCACACCGGATCGCTCGCACGCCGACACCGCTAGCGCCCAAAAAGAGGCGCCTCGCCCCACGCACCGCGCACCGAGGCCACCACGCCCCGCGGTCGCACACGCGTCCACGTCCTGCCCGCTGCTCGGCCGTTCGTTGGCGCGCTCCGCGGCCTCCACGGCGGGAAAAAGTGAAAACCCTCCCGCGCGCGCGGTACACCGCAAGGTGCGTGCATTGGCCCTACTGCCCCTTGACCAGTCAGATGCGAGCCTGTGGGCCGGGCCCGACCTAAGCCCAACTCCAACACACACGATGACGTCCGTTTCATCCGGTTGGGACAGGAAAACGGATACAGTCGTTTCACTTACGGTCGTGCGGCCGTCGATGCACCCAACCGGCACGTCGCATCCCAAACCGTCCGTGTTTCAAGACTTCGATTTTGGCCTAAAGAAACGTTGCAAATAATATAAAAACATAAATATAAACATTAAAACTTCCACATGCCCACAAGTCAATACAATTTTTAATTAAGAGTTAAATACACTATAGGTGTCCTAACTTGTTCGACACGGTCAATTTGGTACCTGAACTTGAAAAATACACAAAAATGATGTATTAACTTGTCCGGACGTTCAAATACGGTGCCTCTGAACGTATACCACTATATCGAGTGCCCGTGTGGCATGCAATTGTGTCGTTGGGCCACATGTCAATTGTTGTAGGCGCTGGACGCAGTGTGAGCTATGCGTGTTCTTTTATAGGAATGCCCCTGGATTTTAATCAATTCTCGCAAAAAATACCCCTTCACTTTAATTAATACTCGGAAAAAAATACCAGGAGGCGAGCGTGCAGAGAATTCAAACATGGGGCATCTTCGTCACCTGACAATCGAGCAGACCAGGCGGCCACGGTCTGGAGTGCACTTAATTATCAGCAAGCAGTTTATATAGATGATTGCACTTGTCGCTTTGCATATGATTTTACTGGAGTAATTTTCTTTTTATTTATTTCCAAGTTACTATCTTGCTTTTCTTCGAGTGAAGTTTCTATTTAGTTTTTATGATACATAAATTTTTTTCATATGAAAAAATAAAATAATTATCAATATGAAATTATTGTTTATTTTATATCTCTATTCTATTTCCATTATTGTGTACTTTGAAGAGATAAACATGAACTTTTTCTAAAATTGATGTGGAATTAAAAAGTTCAACATATATTAGAAACACGGTGAGCATTTTTTGAAATACACGTTCACGTTCATTTTCATATTATTTTAGAAAATGCTCACTGTGGTTTTTGAAAATGTTGAATGCGTATTAAAAAATTGTGTAATATTTCTTAAATTTCTACAAACACACTTGACATGATAGTACATTTCTATAATTTATTGTTGTCACGCAATAATATTTAATACACGTTCAGCAGTTTTTAAAGTACAATATTGTCAATTTTAAATAATTGTGCATTTTAAAAATAGAATGAAGATACAAAATAAGTGTTCGTGCTTATGGTCCTTTATGAAGATGCATAAATTTACACAATAATTTTTAATATACGTTCGACTTTTTATATCCACATAAATTTTAGAAAAAATCATGTTTATCTCTTCAAGGAACACAATAATGAAAACAGAATAAAGATATAAAATAAACAATAATTGAGTATTGATAATTATTTTATTTATGGGAAAATTTATGTATAATGAAAATTAAACAGAACTTCACTTGGAAAAGACACGAAGCAGTACTTCAAAAACACTGTAGGAAACATGTGCAGAGCGATACGTGGGATCGTGCATATAAGGCCCTGTTTGGTTCATAAGTCCTAGGACTTTTTCTAGTCCTTAAAAAGTCCCTCCCTGTTTGTTTGCAGTGACTAAAAAGTTCTTAGTCCCTTCCTAGAGGTTATTAAATGACCATATCACCCCTAGTACTCCCTCCGTTTTTATTTACTCTGTATATTAGAGTTGACTGAAGTCAAACTTCATAAAGTTTGACCAAGTTTGTAGAAAACAATATAAACATTTATCATAATAAATCTATACGATGTGAAAGTACATTCAATAAAAAATTTAATGTTGTTGATTTGTTATTATATATTTTAATATTTTTGTTTATAAATTTGGTCAAAGTTTGTAAAGTTTGACTTTGACCAAAACTAATATGCGAACTAAATAAAAACGGAGGGAGTATATAGAAAAACAACAATCAAACAACACCATGGGGTGGTGGGCCATTAAATGCATGGAGGAGCATTGTTGAAAAAGTCCTAAAAAGTCCCAAAAAGACTCTCCTTGAGAGTCTTCTTCATTTAGTCCCAAATGCCTAGTTTAGTCCCTAAAAAGTCCCTCCCGTTTAGTAAAAAAGTCTTTAAGAGGGACTTTTTCTAGTCCCTACACAAAAAAATCTCTGGAAACAAACACCCCCTAAGTTGCTAGCTAGCAGTTAAATGTAAACCAACGTGTGGCCTTGGTCCGCTTGTTTGTTAGGCAACCAGGATGTCCGTGGTTTGAATTCCCTTCAGGCAATCTTGTGTTTATACTTTTTGTGAAAATTAATTAATGTATAGGCATGTTCTCCTAGAAAAAACAGCGTGCGTTTAGCGCTCACAACAATTTTTTCCGAGAATTAACTAAAGTCCAGAGGTATTTTTATAAAAAAAACTACACACACAACTCACAAACACGTCCGCAGCCACTGACATGTGGCCCAGTGACACGCTCGCATGCCACATGGGCACTTGATACGACGGCATACGTCCAGAGGCATCGTATTTGAACGCCTAGACAAGTTACGACACCACTTATATATATATATATATATATATATATATATATATATATATATATATATATATATATATATATATATATATATATATCAAGTTTAGGCATCAAACTGACCGCGTCGGACAAGTTAGGGCACATATAATGGATTTAACTCTCTAATTAAACTAAAACTTGAAAGACATAAAATAAACTAGATAAAGTCATGTCGCCGGTGAGGCCGTCGTTCTACTCGTCGTCGTCGCTGTGAGGTCGATGTAGGAAGGTGGCTGCCAAAGGTGGGCAGGCGGCCCCAGCGAGAATGGAGGCCCCCGCACCACCTCCTCCCGTGGCTCCTGCTCTTGCTCTGGTGACCACGACGGCGTGGCTGAGCATGGGCCAACACCCACCGAGTCTGCCATCTCCGACGCCGTGCACGGCCAGCTCCACCGCTGGCCCACCAGACGAGGGTTCCACGCGAGGATGGGTGGCTCCTCCACCACCACCTCTTGCACTTCCTCCTTGATGTGAAAGGATCGAGAAGAGGTGTCTAGAGGGGGGTGATTAGACACCAGGTGCTAAAAGTTGCAGTTTTTAAATTCTTTAGGTTGAAGTGGATTTTTGGCACAAGTTTAACAAACACAATACATATCAAGCAAGCATGCAACGAGTGTATAAGCAGCGGAAAGTAAAGCATGCAACTTGCAAGAATATAAAGAGAAGGGTTTGGATGATTCAAACGCAATTGGAGACACGGATGTTTTTGTCGTGGTTCCGATAGGTGGTGCTATCGTACATCCACGTTGATGGAGACTTCAACCCACGAAGGGTAATGGTTGCGCGAGTCCACGGAGGGCTCCACCCACGAAGGGTCCACGAAGAAGCAACCTTGTCTATCCCATCATGGCCATCGCCCACAAAGGACTTGCCTCACTAGCGGTAGATCTTCACGAAGTAGGCGATCTCCTTGCCCTTACAAACTCCTTGGTTCAACTCCACAATCTTGTCGGAGGCTCCCAAGTGACACCTAGCCAATCTAGGAGACACCACTCTCCAAGAAGTAACAAATGGTATGTTGATGATGAACTCCTTGCTCTTGTGCTTCAAATGATAGTCTCCCCAACACTCAACTCTCTCTCACAGGATATGGATTTGGTGGAAAGAAGATTTGAGTGGAAAGCAACTTGGGGAAGGCTAGAGATCAAGATTCATATGGTAGGAATGGAATATCTTGGTCTCAACACAAGTGTAGGTGGTTCTCTCTCAGAACATATAGGTTGGAAGTGTAGGTTTGTTCTGATGGCTCTCTCCACGAATGAAGAGGAGGTGGAAGGGTATATATAGCTTCCACACAAAATCTAATCGTTACACATAACTTTCCAAACTCGGTGGGACCGAATGATTAAACTCGGTCGGACCGATTCAACAAAGCTAGTGACCGTTAGGTTTTTCGGTGGGACCGACATGCAACTCGGTACGACCGATATGATTAGGGTTAGGGCATAACGTAATCTCGGTGAGACCTATTACACAAACTCGGTGAGACCGATTTTGGTAATAAGCTAACCAGAGAGTTTGTCAGGTAAACTCGGTGGGACCGATCGCTCATTTCGGTGAGACCGAAATATTACAAAAGGGAACCACAGAGTTTACATTGCAGTTTCGGTGGGACCGATCGCAAGTTTCGGTGAGATCGAAAGTATTGCAATAGGCAACAGAGAGTTTGCAATCCCATCTCGGTGAGACTGAGATCCCTATCGGTGAGACCGATTTGCCTAGGGTTTGTGGCAGTGGCTATGACATTTGAAACTCGGTGGCGCCGGATAGAAAGAATCGATGGGGCCGAGATTGACTTTTGGTTTAGGTCATATGTGGATGTGAGAAAGTAGTTGAGGGTTTTGGAGCGTATCACTAAGCATTTTGATCAAGAACCTCATTAAGCAATATCTCATCCCTCCTTGATAGTATTGGCTTTCCCTATAGACTCAATGTGATCTTGGATCACTAAAATAGAAAATGTAGAGTCTTGAGCTTTGAGCTTGAGCCAATCCTTTGTCCTTAGCATCTTGAAGGGGTTTCACATCCTCTAGTCCATGCCACTTCACTGTTGAACTTATCTGAAACATACTAGATAAAAATGTTAGTCCAACAAGAGATATGTTGGCATTAATTGCCAAAATCACTTAGGGAGCACTTGTGCTTTCAATCTCCCCATTTTTGGCAATTGATGACAACATACATCAAAGCTTTAGATCAAGATATTAAGAGTAGTAAGTAAAGCTTTGGAAAGACATGTAACTTGCATAGGATCCCCCTACATGTATGCAATCATGTGATTATGGAATATAGGAGCATGTGAATGCATAAACATGACAGAGTAAGCAATGTGTTACATGTATCTTCGCTATATGCATCAGAGCAAATGATGAAAATAAGAGAAATGTACCTTCATGCTCATGAGTCCTTCTTGCAAACAGTATGTACATCAGCAAGAAATTCTCATTCAGATGACTGTGATGCATATACTTACCTTTGGTCTTGAGTTGGCTTAGGATGGGATGAACCTGCGTAAACAAGGTTAGATAACACAGATACACCTACTGGCCAGAGCAACCAAGAGAAATCACAAGAGTACCAAGACTGGGATGACATGTAGAGTGAGTACTAAGTACGACATTGGATATAGACATGTCCCCAAAGGTAAAGATGTGCAATAAATTCAAGGATTTCCTTCCCTTAGATGTCTTGCTCCCCCTGAATCTAACATGGGATATTGGGAGAAGATAGGGAACAGAAAATCAGAGCAAAATCAGAGCTCAAAGGAAATAAACAGAGCTAATGCAATCGAGCAAACATGAACATGTCTTTCCCTTCTTGAAGACATGTGACTTCTCTCCTCTTGAACACCAAGCATCTGGGGTCTCTTTCTTCCCTAGAGTATTCTCTCCCCCTATAGATATGATTAAGCTTTGATGTGATGGTCTCTCTCTCCCCCTTTGACATCAATTTCCAAGAAGGGTTCTTCTGGATTTTTTGTCATGATGGGTTTGGTCCTTGAGTCATAGAACAAAGCAGCAAGTTGAGTAGGATGCTGGTCGAGGACAAGATTCATTGAGTGGAGCTGGATTAAAAAGAATTCAGAAACAAGTGGCAACATGTTTTTCCTGCAGTGAAATCGGTAGCACCGAGTTTGGTGTTTCGGTGGCACCGAAAGGGTTCGGTTGGACCGAAGTAAACAGCCCGGTGTGACCGAGTTCATCACAGAGAAAACACTTGTCACCTCAGCTCACTAGACAAGTAAGATCTCACAAGGATTTGCAAGGAATTTAACTGAAGGATTTGTAATGAACTGGATGCAAGGAATGCAGAACAGAAAATAAAAGAGAGGAAACAAAAAGAATCTAGATGAAGTTGAAGAGGGAAACAAATATGCATGAGACAAATGCAAGAGAACAGAAAAGAACACAAGAGAACTTCATCTAGAATTGGGCGGTGACAAAGTCACCTATGTTAGAGTATATTGACTTAGGAGTCAAGTGAGATCACTTGATCTTTGGTCATACTCATCATTTAAGCTCAAAATGGGGTTACCATTTTTCGTTGAAGCATCTTGATGTATTCACATCTTGTTGAGTTGCTTTATCCCATGATTTGGAGTAAAGCTTCTCTAAGATGGAATAACATACCTTGGGTGGTGGTGTTGATCATGATCATGTAGTTGAACTTGTGTGGGTTGCTCAAGGTTGATGTAGCTCATCAAGAGTTGGGAGCATCACTTGAAGTTTGAGTTCATCTACCTACATGAGTTAGTTTTTGCAAGGAAGAGCACTTGTGTGTCCAAAGTGACAATCATGATAGAATTTGTCAAAGGATATGTTTGAATGGTTGTGTGCTTCCTTGTCTTCATCCACCATTGTGTAGCGACTTGGTGATATAGAAATTGCTCAGGATGTGAGTGAGTTGCAATCTCATAGATTTCGATTCATCCAAGTACCTACACAGGTTAGATAGCATGCAAGGTGCAAATATATCCAAGACATAAGATAGTCAACATAAGAGAAATATTAAGGATTAGTCATAAGCTCATGCCTTGCATGTATTAAATGGAGCTCCTACTCCAAATTTTAAGCATCAATGATGTTCAATTCACCTCTTAACCTGCAAAACACTTTCTCATCAAGTGGTTTGGTAAATATATCCGCCAATTGCTTATCGGTGCGAACATGCTTAAGATTAATGTCCCCTTTGGCAACATGATCTCGAATGAAATGATGACGAACTTCAATATGCTTAGTTCGACAATGTTGCACGGGATTGTGAGCAATCTTAATGGCACTTTCATTGTCACAAAGCAATGGAACATGTTTCACATATATCCCATAATCTTTAAGAGTTTGGGTCATCCAAAGTAATTGAGCACAACATGATCCAGCGGCAATGTATTCCGCTTCGGCGGTGGATAAGGAAACCGAGTCTTGTTTCTTGGAGGACCAAGAGACAAGAGATCTACCAAGAAATTGACAAGTACCCGAAGTTGACTTTCTGTCAACCTTTTCACCGGCATAGTCCGAATCGGAGTAGCCAACAAGATCAAAGGAAGCCCTCTTTGGATACCAAATGCCAAAATTTGGTGCAAGGATTAAGTATCTCACTATCCTTTTCACAGCCTTAAGATGACATTCTTTAGGAGCAGCTTGATATCGTGCACACTTGCACACACTTAGCATAATATCGGGACGTGAAGCACATAGATATAACAATGAACCAATCATAGAGCGATAAACCGTTTGATCAACCGGTTCACCATCTTTGGTTAAATCAAGATGTCCACTAGTAGGCATGGGTGTAGTCATACCTTTGCATTTTTGCATATTGAACTTCTTGAATAAGTCCTTGGTGTACTTCGTTTGGGATACAAAGGTGCCTTCCTTAGTTTGCTTGATTTGCAAACCGAGAAAGAATTTGAGTTCACTCATCATGGACATCTCAAACTTCTCCGACATTAGCTTTCCAAACTTTTCACTAAAAATGAGGGTTAGTTGATCAAAATATAATACATCGACATAAATTTGGCATACAAATAGTTCTCCATTAACCCTTTTAGTAAAAAGAGTAGAATCTATTTTTCCAATTTCAAAGCCTTTTTCAATAAGAAACTTGGTCAAGCATTTATACCATGATCTAGGAGCTTGTTTAAGACCATAAGGAGCTTTGTGAAGTTTGTAAACATGATTAGGTTTCTTAGGATTGACAAATCCGGGAGGTTGCTTAACATAGACTTCCTCCTCAATTTCATCATTCAGAAAGGCACTTTTAATGTCCATTTGGTATAAGGTGATATCATGATGATTAGCATAGGCAAGTAAGATGCGTATGGACTCAAGTCTAGCAACGGGGGCATATGTCTCACCATAGTCCATACCTTCGACTTGAGTGTAGCCTTGGGCGACTAGGCGTGCTTTGTTGCGGACAACTTGACCATCTTCATCTTGCTTGTTGCAAAACACCCATTTGGTACCAATGATGTTGTAGTTGTTGTCGGGCTTTTCAACCAATGTCCACACTTGATTTCTCTCAAAGTTGTGTAGCTCCTCATGCATAGCGTTTATCCAATCCGGATCTTCCAATGCTTCTTAAACCTTCATAGGTTCAATGCGAGAGATGAATGAGTAATGTTCACAAAAGTTAGCTAAACGAGTTTTTGAGCGAGTGATTCTCCCAGTTTGGATATCATTGTAGATTTGCTCGATGGGATGATCTTTAGCAATTCTTGCTCGAACTCGTGAAAGCTTTTGCTTGGATCTTGGTTGAACGTCTTCTTCATCTTGTTCTTCTTCTTGGCCTTCTTCATTGTTGACATTGTCATTCTCTTATCATGGTGAAGAAGGAGGTTGTTGGCGCTCCTCTTGATGCACTTCCTCGTTTTCTTCATCTTGATGTGTCCCACTTGTGGATGCTTCCGTATCAACTCTTGGCTCACCTTGTCGTGATGTAGAAGCTTCCACTTGGACGGACGAGGTACTCTCCTTCACCTCTGTTGGACGAATCTTGCCAATAGACAAGTCTTGGATTGCCTCCGAAGGGTCTTTGTCTCCTACATCAATTGGCAATTACTCTACCTGCGAGCCGTTAGATTCATCAAACTTCACATCTACCGTCTCTTCAACCTTTCGGGTGAAATTATTGTAGACACGGTATGTGTGAGAGTTTGAGCCATAACCAAGTAGAAAACCTTCATGAGACTTAGGAGCAAATTTAGAACGACGATGCTTGAGGGAGTCCTGGATTAGGGGGTATCCGGACAGCCGGACTATATCCTTTGGCCGGACTGTTGGACTATGAAGATACAAGATTGAAGACTTCGTCCCGTGTCCAGATGGGACTCTCCTTGGCGTGGAAGGCAAGCTTGGCAATACGGATATGCAGATCTCCTTCCTTGTAACCGACTCTGTGTAACCCTAGCCCCCTCCAGTGTCTATATAAACCGGAGGGTTTTAGTCCATAGGACAACAAACAATCATACCATAGGCTAGGTTCTAGGGTTTAGCCTCTCTGATCTCGTGGTAGATCAACTCTCGTACTACTCATATTATCAAGAATAATCAAGCAGGACATAGGGTTTTATCTCCATCAAGAGGGCCCGAACCTGGGTAAAACATCGTGTCCCCTGCCTCCTGTTACCATCCGCCTTAGACGCACAGTTCGGGACCCCCTACCCGAGATCTGCCGGTTTTGACACCGACATTGGTGCTTTCATTGAGAGTTCCTCTGTGTCGTCATCATTAGGCTTGATGGCTCCTTCGATCATCGATAGCGATGCAGTCTAGGGTGAGACTTTTCTCCCTGGACAGATCTTTGTATTCGACGGCTTCGCACTGCGGGCCAACTCGCTTGGCCATCTGGAGCAGATCGAGAGTTACGCCCCTGGCCGCCAGGTCAGGTTTGGAATCTTAAATTACATGCCCGACATTGTTGGGGAACGTAGCAGAAATTCAAAAAATTTCCTACGTAACACCAAGATCTATCTATGGAGAGACCAGCAACGAGTAGAAAGGGAGTGCATCTACATACCCTTGTAGATCGCTAAGCGGAAGCGTTCAAGTGAACGGGGTTGATGGAGTCGTACTCGTCGTGATTCAGATCACCGATGATCTAGTGCCGAACGGACGGCACCTCCGCGTTCAACACACGTACAGCTCGACGATGTCTCCCACGCCTTGATCCAGCAAGGAGAGAGGGAGAGGTTGAGGAAGACTCCATCCAGCAGCAGCACAACGGTGTGGTGGTGATGGAGGAGCGTGGCAATCCTGCAGGGCTTCGCCGAGCACCTACGGGAGAGGAGATGTGTCACGGGAGGGAGAGGGAGGCAACCAAAGGCCTTAGGTATGATTGCTCCTCCTTTTCCCCACTATATATAGGGCCAAGGGAGAGGGGGAGGGCGCAGCCTTGCCCCCTCCTCCAAGGAAGGGGTGCGGCTAAGGATGGGGAGGAGTCCATCCTCCCCAAGGCACCTCGGAGGTGCCTTCCCCCTTGAGGACTCTTCCCTCCCCAAGTTTCCTTGCGCATGGGCCTCTTGGGGCTGGTGCCCTTGGCCCATGTAGGCCAAGGCGCACCCCCTACAGCCCATGTGGCCCCCCGGGGCAGGTGGCCCCACCCGGTGGGCCCCCGGGACCCTTCCGGTGGTCCCGGTACAATACCGATGACCCCGAAACTTGTCCCGATGGCCGAAACAGGACTTCCTATATATAAATCTTTACCTCCGGACCATTCCGGAACTCCTCGTGACGTCCGGGATCTCATCCGGGACTCCGAACAACATTCGGTAACCACATACAAGCTTCCTTTATAACCCTAGCGTCATCGAACCTTAAGTGTGTAGACCCTACGGGTTCGGGAGACATGCAGACATGACCGAGACGTTCTCCGGTCAATAACCAACAGCGGGATCTGGATACCCATGATGGCTCCCACATGTTCCACGATGATCTCATCGGATGAACCACGATGTCAAGGACTCAATCAATCCCGTATTCAATTCCCTTTGTCTATCGGTATGTTACTTGCCCGAGATTCGATCGTCGGTATCCAATACCTTGTTCAATCTCGTTATCGGCAAGTCACTTTACTCGTTCCGTAACACATCATCCCGTGATCAAATCCTTGGTCACATTGCGCATATGATGATGTCCTACCGAGTGGGCCCAGAGATACCTCTCCGTTTACACGGAGTGACAAATCCCAGTCTCGATCCGCATAAAACAATAGATACTTTCGGAGATACCTGTAGTGCACCTTTATAGTCACCCAGTTACGTTGTGACGTTTGATACACCCAAAGCACTCCTACGGTATCCAGGAGTTACACGATCTCATGGTCAAAGGAAGAGATACTTGACATTGGCAAAGCTCTAGCAAACGAACTACACGATCTTTGTGCTAGTCTTAGGATTGGGTCTTGTCCATCACATCATTCTCCTAATGATGTGATCCCGTTATCAACGACATCCAATGTCCATAGCCAGGAAACCATGACTATCTGTTGATCACAACGAGCTAGTCAACTAGAGGCTCACTAGGGACATATTGTGGTCTATGTATTCACACGTGTATTACGATTTCCGGATAATACAGTTATAGCATGAATAAAAGACAATTATCATGAACAAGGAAATATAATAATAATACTTTTATTATTGCCTCTAGGGCATATTTCCAACAGTCTCCCACTTGCACTAGAGTCAATAATCTAGTTCACATCGCCATGTGATTAACACTCACAGGTCACATCGCCATGTGACTAATACCCAAGAGTTTACTAGAGTCAGTAGTCTAGTTCACATCACTATGTGATTAACACTCAATGAGTTTTATGTTTGATCATGTTGCTTGTGAGAGAGATTTTAGTCAACGGGTCTGAACCTTTCATATCCGTGTGTGCTTTACAAATCTCCATGTCATCTCCTAGATGCAGCTACCACGCTCTATTTGGAGCTATTCCAAACAACTGTTCTACTTGGAGCTATTCTAAATTATTGCTCCATTATATGTATCCGGTCTCTCTACTCAGAGCTATCCGGATAGGTGTTAAGCTTGCATCGACGTAACCTTTACGACGAACTCTTTTACCACCTCCATAATCGAGAAAAATTCCTTAGTCCACTAGTTACTAAGGATAACTTTGACCGCTGTCCTATGATCCATTGATGGATCACTCTTGTACCCCTTGACTGACTCATGGCAAGGCACACTTTCGGTGCGGTACACAGCACGGCATACTGTAGAGCCTACGTCTAAAGCATAGGGGACGACCTTCGTCCTTTCTCTCTATTCTGCCGTGGTCGAGCTTTAAGTCTTAACTTCGCACCTTACAACTCAGGCAAGAACTCCTTCTTTGACTGGTCCATCTTGAACACCTTCAAGATCATGTCAAGGTTTGTGCTCATTTGAAAGTATTATTAAGCATTTTGATCTATCCTTATAGATCTTGATGCTCAATGTTCAAGTAGCTTAATCCAGGCTTTCCATTGAAAAACACTTTCAAAATAACCCTATATGCTTTCCAGAAATTCTACATCATCTCTGATCATCAATATGTCAACAACATATACTCATCAGAAATTCTATAGTGCTCCCACTCACTTCTTTGGAAATACAAGTTTCTCATAAACTTTGTACAAACCCAAAATCTTTGATCGTCATCAAAGCATACATTCCAACTCCGAGATGCTCACTCCAGTCCTTAGAAGGATTGCTGGAGCTTTGCATACTTATTAGCATCTTTTGGGATTGACAAAACCTTCCGGTTGTATCACATACAACCTTTCCTCAAGTATAATGTCGAGGAAACAATGTTTTGACATCCTATCTGCAAGATTTCATCAATCATGCAGTAACTGCTAATCCAATTCCAACAGACTCTTAGCATCGCTACGAGTGAGAAAACCTCACCGTAATCAACTCCTTGAACTTGTCGGAAAATATCTTAACGACAAGTCGAGCTTTCTTAATGGTAATTCTTACCATCATTGTCTGTCTTCCTTTTAAAATCCATCCGTACCCAATGGCCTTACGACCATCAAGTATTTCTTCCAAAGTCATGGATCCGTTCTCGGATTTTATGGCCTCGAGCCATTTATCGGAATCCGGGCCCACCATTGCTTCTCCATAGCTCGTAGGTTCATTGTTGTCCAGCAACATGACTTCCAAGACAGGATTACGTACCACTCTGAAGTAGTACGCATCCTTGTCATCCCACGAGGTTTGGTAGTGACTTGATCCGAAGTTTCATGATCAATATCATAAGCTTCCACTTCAATTGGTGTAGGTGCCACAGGAACAACTTCCTGTGCCCTGCTACACACTTGTTGAAGAGACGGTTCAATAACCTCATCAAGTCTCCACCATCCTCCCACTCAATTCTTTCGAGAGAAACTTTTCCTCGAGAAAGGACCCGATTCTAGAAACAATCCATATTGCTTTCGGATCTGAATTAGGAGGTATACCCAACTGTTTTGGGTTTCCTATGAAGATGCATTTTATCCGCTTTGGGTTCGAGCTTATCAACCTGAAACTTTTTCATATAAGCGTCGCAGCCCCAAACTTTTGAGAAACGACAACTTAGGTTTCTCCAAACGGTGTCGTCTCCACGGAATTACGTGGTACCCTGTTAAAGTAAGTGCGGTTGTCTCTAATGCCTAACCCATAAACTATCATGGTAATTCGATAAGAGACATCATGGTACGCACCATATCCAATAGGATGCAACTATGATGTTCGGACACACCATCACACTATGGTGTTCCAGGCTGTATTAGTTGTGAAACAATTTCCACAATGTCTTAATTGTGTGCAAAAACTCGTAACTTAGATATTCATCTCTATGATCGTATCATAGACATTTTATCCTCTTGTCACAATGATCTTCTACTTCACTCTGAAATTACTTGAACCATTCAATAATTCAGACTTGTGTTTCATCAAGTAAATATTCTCAACATCTACTTCAATCATCTGTGAAGTAAGAACATAACGATATTCACTGCATGCCTCAGCACTCATTGGACTGCACACATCAAAATGTGTTACTTCCTACAAGTTGCTATCTTGTTCCATCTTACTGAAACCGAGGTTTTTCAGTCATCTTGCCCATGTGGTACGATTTGCATGTCCCAAGTGATTCAAAATCAAGTGAGTCAAAATGGTCCATTTGCATGGAGTTTCTTCATGCATATACACCAATAGACATGGTTCGCATGTCTCAAACTTTTCAAAAACGAGTGAGCCCAAAGATCCATCAATATGGAGCTTCTTCATGCGTTTTATACCGATATGACTTACGTGGCAGTGCCACAAGTAGGTGGTACTATCATTACTATCTTTTGGCATGAACATGTGTATCACTACGATCGAGATTTAATAAACCATTCATTTTAGGTGTAAGACCATTGAAGGTATTATTCAAATGAACAGAGTAACCATTATTCTCCTTAAATGAATAACCGTATTGCGATAGACGTAATCCAATCATGTCTATGCTCAACGCAAACACCAAATAACAATTATTTAGGTTTAACACCAATCTCTTTGGTAGAGGGAGCGTGCGATGCTTGATCATATCAAGCTTGGAAAAACTTCCAACACATATCGTCAGCTCACCTTTAGCTAGTCTCCGTTTTATTCCGTAGCTTTTATTTCGAGTTACTAACACTTAGCAACCGAACCGGTATCCAATACCCTGGTGCTACTAGGAGTACTAGTAAAGTACACATTAACATAATGTATATCCAATATACTTCTATCAACTTTGCCAGCCTTCTCATCTACCAAGTATCTAGGGTAATCCTGCTCCAGTGGTTGTTCCCATTATTACAGAAGCACTTAGTCTCGGGTTTGGGTTCAACCTCGGGTTTCTTCATTGGTGCAGCAGCTGATTTGCCGTTTCATGAAGTATCCCTTCTTGCCCTTGCCCTTCTTGAAACTAGTGGTTTCACCAACCATCAACAATTGATGCTCCTTCTTGATTTCTACTTTCGCGATGTCAAACAACGCGAATACCTCAAGGATCATCATCTCTATCCTTGATATGTTATAGTTCATCACGAAGCTCTAGCAGCTTGGTGGCAATGACTTCGGAGAAACTATCACTATTTCATCTGGAAGATCAACTCCCACTTGATTCAAGTGATTGTTGTACTCAGACAATCTGAGCACAAGCTCAACGATTGAGCTTTTCTCCCTTAGTTTGTAGGCTAAGAAAATCGTCGGAGGTCTCATACCTCTTGACGTGGGCACGAGCCTGAAATCTTAATTTCAGCCCTCGAAACATCTCATATGTTCCGCGACATTTCAAAAACGTCTTTGGTGCCTATACTCTAAACCATTTAACTGAACTATCACGTAGTTATCAAAACGTGTATGTTCGATGTTCGAAACATCCACAAACGACGTTTGGGGTTCAGCACATTGAGCGGTGCATTAAGGACATGAGCTTTCTACTGATCGCATAATCGCTACTATCAACTTTCAACTATATTTTCTCTAGGAACATATCTAAACAGTAGAACTATAGCGTGAGCTACGACATAATTTGCAAAAGGTCTTTTGACTATGTTCAGGATAATTAAGTTCATCTTATGAACTCCCACTCAGATAGACATCCCTCTAGTCATCTAAGTGATTACATGATCCGAGTCAAACTAGGCCGTGTCCGATCATCACGTGAGACGGACTAGTCATCATCGGTGAACATCTTCATGTTGATCGTATCTACTATACGACTCATGCTCGACCTTTCGGTCTCTGTGTTCCGAGGCCATGTCTGTACATGCTAGGCTCGTCAAGTTAACCCTAAGTGTTTTCGCTGTGTAAAACTGTCTTACACCCGTTGTATGTGAACGTAAGAATCTATCACACCCGATCATCACGTGGTGCTTCGAAACGACGAACTGTAGCAACGGTGCACAGTTAGGGGAGAACACTTCTTGAAATTTTAATGAGGGATCATCTTATTTACTACCGTCGTTCTAAGCAAATAAGATGCATAAACATAATAAACATCACATGCAATTATATAGTTGTGACATGATATGGCCAATATCATATAGCTCCATTGATCTCCATCTTCGGGGCTCCATGATCATCTTGTCACCGGCATGACACCATGATCTCCATCATCATGATCTCCATCATCGTGTCTTCATGAAGTTGTCACGCCAACGACTACTTCTACTTCTATGGCTAACGCGTTTAGCAATAAAGTAAAGTAAGTTACATGGCGTTCTTCAATGACACGCAGGTCATACAAAAAATAAAGACAACTCCTATGGCTCCTGCCGGTTGTCATACTCATCGACATGCAAGTCGTGAATCCTATTACAAGAACATGATCAATCTCATACATTACATATATCATTCATCACATCCTTTTGGCCATATCACATCACATAGCATACCCTGCAAAAACAAGTTAGACGTCCTCTAATTGTTGTTTGCATGTTTTACGTGGCTGCTATGGGTTTCTAGCAAGAACGTTTCTTACCTACGCAAAACCACAACGTGATATGCCAATTGCTATTTACCCTTCATAAGGACCCTTTTCATCGAATCCGTTCCGACTAAAGTGGGAGAGACTGGCACCCGCTAGCCACCTTATGCACCAAGTGCATGTCAATCGGTGGAACCTGTCTCACGTAAGAGTACGTGTAAGGTCGGTCCGGGCCGCTTCATCCCACAATACCGTCGAAACAAGATTGGACTAGTAACGGTAAGCATATTGAACAACATCAACGCCCACAACTACTTTGTGTTCTACTCGTGCAAAGAATCTACGCAATAGACCTAGCTCATGATGCCACTGTTGGGGAACGTAGCAGAAATTCAAAAAATTTCCTACGTAACACCAAGATCTATCTATGGAGAGACCAGCAACGAGTAGAAAGGGAGTGCATCTACATACCCTTGTAGATCGCTAAGCGGAAGCGTTCAAGTGAACGGGGTTGATGGAGTCGTACTCGTCGTGATTCAGATCACCGATGATCTAGTGCCGAACGGACGGCACCTCCGCGTTCAACACACGTACAGCTCGACGATGTCTCCCACGCCTTGATCCAGCAAGGAGAGAGGGAGAGGTTGAGGAAGACTCCATCCAGCAGCAGCACAACGGTGTGGTGGTGATGGAGGAGCGTGGCAATCCTGCAGGGCTTCGCCGAGCACCTACGGGAGAGGAGATGTGTCACGGGAGGGAGAGGGAGGCAACCAAAGGCCTTAGGTATGATTGCTCCTCCTTTTCCCCACTATATATAGGGCCAAGGGAGAGGGGGAGGGCGCAGCCTTGCCCCCTCCTCCAAGGAAGGGGTGCGGCTAAGGATGGGGAGGAGTCCATCCTCCCCAAGGCACCTCGGAGGTGCCTTCCCCCTTGAGGACTCTTCCCTCCCCAAGTTTCCTTGCGCATGGGCCTCTTGGGGCTGGTGCCCTTGGCCCATGTAGGCCAAGGCGCACCCCCTACAGCCCATGTGGCCCCCCGGGGCAGGTGGCCCCACCCGGTGGGCCCCCGGGACCCTTCCGGTGGTCCCGGTACAATACCGATGACCCCGAAACTTGTCCCGATGGCCGAAACAGGACTTCCTATATATAAATCTTTACCTCCGGACCATTCCGGAACTCCTCGTGACGTCCGGGATCTCATCCGGGACTCCGAACAACATTCGGTAACCACATACAAGCTTCCTTTATAACCCTAGCGTCATCGAACCTTAAGTGTGTAGACCCTACGGGTTCGGGAGACATGCAGACATGACCGAGACGTTCTCCGGTCAATAACCAACAGCGGGATCTGGATACCCATGATGGCTCCCACATGTTCCACGATGATCTCATCGGATGAACCACGATGTCAAGGACTCAATCAATCCCGTATTCAATTCCCTTTGTCTATCGGTATGTTACTTGCCCGAGATTCGATCGTCGGTATCCAATACCTTGTTCAATCTCGTTATCGGCAAGTCACTTTACTCGTTCCGTAACACATCATCCCGTGATCAAATCCTTGGTCACATTGCGCATATGATGATGTCCTACCGAGTGGGCCCAGAGATACCTCTCCGTTTACACGGAGTGACAAATCCCAGTCTCGATCCGCATAAAACAATAGATACTTTCGGAGATACCTGTAGTGCACCTTTATAGTCACCCAGTTACGTTGTGACGTTTGATACACCCAAAGCACTCCTACGGTATCCAGGAGTTACACGATCTCATGGTCAAAGGAAGAGATACTTGACATTGGCAAAGCTCTAGCAAACGAACTACACGATCTTTGTGCTAGTCTTAGGATTGGGTCTTGTCCATCACATCATTCTCCTAATGATGTGATCCCGTTATCAACGACATCCAATGTCCATAGCCAGGAAACCATGACTATCTGTTGATCACAACGAGCTAGTCAACTAGAGGCTCACTAGGGACATATTGTGGTCTATGTATTCACACGTGTATTACGATTTCCGGATAATACAGTTATAGCATGAATAAAAGACAATTATCATGAACAAGGAAATATAATAATAATACTTTTATTATTGCCTCTAGGGCATATTTCCAACAGTCTCCCACTTGCACTAGAGTCAATAATCTAGTTCACATCGCCATGTGATTAACACTCACAGGTCACATCGCCATGTGACTAATACCCAAGAGTTTACTAGAGTCAGTAGTCTAGTTCACATCACTATGTGATTAACACTCAATGAGTTTTATGTTTGATCATGTTGCTTGTGAGAGAGATTTTAGTCAACGGGTCTGAACCTTTCATATCCGTGTGTGCTTTACAAATCTCCATGTCATCTCCTAGATGCAGCTACCACGCTCTATTTGGAGCTATTCCAAACAACTGTTCTACTTGGAGCTATTCTAAATTATTGCTCCATTATATGTATCCGGTCTCTCTACTCAGAGCTATCCGGATAGGTGTTAAGCTTGCATCGACGTAACCTTTACGACGAACTCTTTTACCACCTCCATAATCGAGAAAAATTCCTTAGTCCACTAGTTACTAAGGATAACTTTGACCGCTGTCCTATGATCCATTGATGGATCACTCTTGTACCCCTTGACTGACTCATGGCAAGGCACACTTTCGGTGCGGTACACAGCACGGCATACTGTAGAGCCTACGTCTAAAGCATAGGGGACGACCTTCGTCCTTTCTCTCTATTCTGCCGTGGTCGAGCTTTAAGTCTTAACTTCGCACCTTACAACTCAGGCAAGAACTCCTTCTTTGACTGGTCCATCTTGAACACCTTCAAGATCATGTCAAGGTTTGTGCTCATTTGAAAGTATTATTAAGCATTTTGATCTATCCTTATAGATCTTGATGCTCAATGTTCAAGTAGCTTAATCCAGGCTTTCCATTGAAAAACACTTTCAAAATAACCCTATATGCTTTCCAGAAATTATAGCATGAATAAAAGACAATTATCATGAACAAGGAAATATAATAATAATACTTTTATTATTGCCTCTAGGGCATATTTCCAACAGACATCTGCAGAGACTTGATCTTCGACGGATTCGAGCCCCTGCCGAGCACGCCGCATGGTCACGATGAGCATGATTTAGCTCTACCATCGGACAGTGTGCAGGAGATCGCACCGGCAACCGCTCCGACTCTCAATTCGGAGCCGATTGCGCAATCCATGGACGGGGGGATAGACCCCGCCACGGAGGCTGCATTCTCAGTAGAATCGAGCCGAGCACCGATCTTACCCTTCACGAGAGCCGTGACGCCAAATTGCCGGATTCTTCCCCGGCCACGGACTCCGAACCGCCTGCGCCCGTGCCTATCGAATCCGACTGGGCGCCGATCATGGAGTTCACCTCCGCGGATATCTTTCGGCACTCGCCCTTCAGCTACATGTTGAACTCATTAAGGTCTCTCTCCCTGTCAGGAGAGTCCTGGCCGAACTATGTTCGGCAGGATTGGGATGCGGATGATGAAGAAATTCGCCGCCCACCCACCACCCACTTAGTAGCCACTGTCGACAATTTGACCGACATGCTCGACTTCGACTCTGAAGACATCGACGGTATGGACGACGATGCGGGAGATGAAGAGGAACCACTGCCCACAGGGCACTGGACAACCACCTCATCATATGATATATACATGGTGGACACACCCAAAGAAGGCAATGGCGATGGGACAACGGAGGATGACCCCTCCAAGAAGCAACCCAAGTGCCGACGTCAACGGCGCCGCTCTAAGTCTCGCCAAAGCAAAAACAGTGACACTGGCACAGGAGATAATAACACTCCGGACAGTGCCGAAGACGACAACAATCCCCTCCAGCAAGATTTAGAGAAGGAGGATGGAGAAGCCAGCCCTCCCAAGAGAGTGGCAGATGGAGAGCCGGAGGACGATAATTACATGCCTCCCTCCGAAGACGAGGCAAGCCGCGACGATGACTAATTTGTCGTGCCGGAGGATCCCGCCGAGCAAGAGCGCTTTAAGCACCGGCTTATAGCCACGGCAAATAGCCTTAAGAAAAAGCAGCAGCAGCTTCAAGCTGATCAAGAGTTGCTAGCTGACAGATGGACTGAAGTCCTTGCGGCCGAGGAATATGAACTCGAACGCCCCTCCAAGAGTTACCCAAAGCGCAGGTTGCTACCCCGACTGGAGGAGGAAGCATTAAAACCTACATCTCCAGCATATGACGTGGCTGATCGGCCACCTCGTGGCCGCGATAGAGAGGCATTTCAGCCAAAAACTCAGCCCGCACCCCGACGCCACTCAAATAAAAATGACAAGGCACGGGGAAACACGCTAGACCTGCGAGACATATTGAAGGATAAAGCAAAACACGCAAGATCAATCTACGGATCACGAGGGTGCGCCACTACGCGAGACGAAAACCGTCACACCGGATACAGTAAAAGTAAATCCGGTCGGGCCGAACACAGCGGACAAGACTCATTTGAACTGCGTCACGACATAGCCCACTACAGAGGCACCGCACACCCCATATGCTTCACAGACGAAGTAATGGATCACCAAATCCCAGAGGGTTTCAAACCCGTAAATATCGAATCATACGACGTCACAACAGATCCTGCGGTATGGATCGAAGACTTCCTCCTGCACATCCACATGGCCCGTGGTGATGATCTACACGCCATCAAATACCTCCCACTCAAGCTCAAAGGACCAGCTCGGCATTGGCTCAACAGCCTGCCAGCAGAATCCATCGGCTGTTGGGAAGATCTGGAAGCCGCATTCCTCGACAACTTCCAGGGCACTTATGTGCGACCATCAGATGCGATGACTTGAGCCACATAATTCAGCAGCCAGAGGAATCGGCCAGGCAATTCTGGACACGGTTCCTGACAAAGAAAAATCAAATCGTCGTCTGTCCGGATGCAGAGGCCCTAGCAGCTTTCGAGCACAACATCTGCGATGAGTGGCTCGCCCGACACCTTGGCCAGGAAAAGCCGAAATCTATGGCAGCCCTCACGACACTCATGACCCGCTTTTGCATGGGAGAAGATAGCTGGCTGGCTCGCAGCAATAACATATCAAAGAACCACGGTACTTCAGATACCAAGGATAGCAATGGCAGGTCATGTCGCAACAAACATAAGAGCCGCGTCAATAGCGACAATACCGAGGATACGACAGTCAATGCCGGATTCAGAGGCTCTAAACCCGGTCAGCGGAAAAAGGCATTCAAAAGAAGCACTCTAGGCCCGTCCAGTTTGGACCGTATACTCGATTGCTCGTGCCAAATACATGGCACCCCCGACAAGCCAGCCAACCACACCAACATAGAATGTTGGGTGTTCAAGCAGGCTGGCAAGTTAAACGCCGAAAACAAAGATAAGGGGCTACATAGCGATGACGAGGAAGAGCCCCGGCAGCCGAACACCGAAGGACAGAAGAGGTTCCCCCACAAGTGCGGACGGTGAACATGATATACGCAACCCACATCCCCAAGAGGGAGCGAAAGCGTGCGTTAAGGGATGTATATGCGTTGGAGCCAGTTGCCCCAAAGTTCAACCCATGGTCCTCCTGTCCGATCATCTTCGATCGCATGGACCATCCCACTAGTATCCGTCATAGCGGATTCGCTGCACTGGTCCTAGACCCAATCATCGACGGATTTCACCTCACTCGAGTCCTTATGGACGCCGACAGCAGTCTGAACCTGCTTTATCAGGACACAATGCCCAAAATGGGTATAGACCGCTCAAGGATCAAACCCACAAAAACGACCTTCAAAGGCGTCATACCAGGTGTAGAGGCCCATTGTACAGGCTCAGTCACACTGGAAGTGGTCTTCGGATCCCGGGATAACTTCCGAAGCGAGGAGTTAATCTTCGATATAGTCCCGTTCCGCAGTGGCTATCATGCACTGCTCGGGCGAACCGCATTTGCGAGATTCAACGCGGTACCGCACTATGCATATCTCAAGCTCAAGATGCCAGGACCTCGGGGGGTCATCACAGTTAATGGAAACACAGAGCGCTCTCTCCGCACAGAGGATCCCACTGCGGCCCTCGCAGCAGAAGCGCAAAGCAGCCTCTTAAGGCAATCAACCAGTTTGGCGATTAAAGACCCGAACACCTTCAAGTGTGCCTGGAGTAATCGGCAACAAGACCGCCTGGCACATTCCGAGCTCGCATAGCAATGCGGCCCCCACCCTAGTCCCAGCCAAACGGCGAAATCTGTGCCACACGTACATAATTATGCATTGAAAATACCATGGGCATAGGTGGGGAGGGGGGCACGACTACGACACGTCCTAAGACGCGGCTCAATCGCACTAGGGGCTTCCCGCTTTGTTATTTTTCTATCTTTCAGGACGTTAATCTCTGGAAACCCCGTCCGGCAGTATGATTGTCGGACACACGATGCAACAACCAAGGAGGCAGAAAGCTACGTCGCACCATGAAACTCCCAGGCGGTCTCTGATAACGAGTGAAATACTTGCTTCAAATACCATTCCTCAGGTTGTCCTTGGAGGGGACATGTCAAATAGTCCTACTTTTTGCTTATCGCACTACTTGTATCATTCTGCTTCGACGCACATTTTTGAATAAACAATGCATAGCACTAGACTATTACCGCATTCTCTATTCTTCTTTATATATATATATATATATATATATATATATATATATATATATATATATGTTCATTCACAACATTCAGCACCCGTACACTTTGATACGGCCAATATGCCAGGGGCTTAAGCGTACCCCATAATACGGCGTGAGAAGTCCGAACACTTTCAACAGTGCGGCACCCCGAACTTATAGCATTATATGCATCATCTCCGAATCATGTCTTGGGTCAATAGTTGGGTTTGCCCGGCTCCCATGTTTTGGTACCTTACGTTCCGCTATATCGGCTAAGGTAGCACTAGGAGAACTACTGTGATTGTGCCCCGGTTCATCTGGGCAAACACATCAGTAGAGAAAGCTAAAACTGACTGTCATGATAAGGCGAGAGCTGGTCGCTGTTCGAGAGGTCTCGGGTCCCTAAAGACTTATGCCGCTTAGAGCGAGGAGTTGGCTTTGTCCGGCTTAAAGGCGTGTATAGCGCCCCGAATTCGGCCTTCCGAATACTAGGGGCTTCGCCAAAATTTTAAATTGTAGACTTCTATGGCTAAGTGAGAGTGATAAAGCATTATAGTCTGATTGCCTTGTTCGTTGTGCTGAGCACCTCCCACGAAGGACCCAACAATGGGAAAAAGAGTGCTCAGATTTATTCCGAATACCCCAGCACTCAGGGCATGGGGGCAGAAGCCGACGACTGGCCATCTCTCAGATTTAATAAACAACCGCATAGAAGGTAATATTTTAAATTCAAACAAGCGTTGCATAGCGCATATGAACAAGTTTTCATAATACAGGATCACACGAGCAAGTTCATTCAAAAATTACATCCTTCGCACACTCGTCCGCCACAAGACGGGCACCCTTCAGGACACCCTCATAATACATTTCTGGGTGGCGATGCTCCTTGCCCTGCGGCGGCCCCGCCTTCACCGGCTTCTCAGCGTCCATCTTGGCCCAGTGCACCTTCGCACGGGCAAAATCTCGGCGGGCACCTTCGATGCAGACGGATCGCTTGATGACTTCCAGCCGGGGGCAGGCGTCCACAAGCCGCCTCACCAGGCCGAAGTAGCTGTTGGGAAGGGAGTCATCAGGCCACATCCGGACTACAAGGCCCCTCATGGCATGTTCGGCCACCTTGTGCAGCTCGACCAGTTGCTTCAGTTGGTCGCTCATAGGCATCGGGTGTTGAGACCAGAACAACTTCTCCGTCGAGCTTTCCTCCTCCGCCTGGTAATATTTCGCGGCATCCGACACACTGCGGGGCAAATCTGCAAATGCTCCTGGAGAGCTCTGGACTAGGGTAAGTAACAAGTAATTTACTTTCACATGATTGCTTTGCCTATTGAATGCCTTACCCGCCGCTATCTTCCTCATCGCCTCAATTTCCTGGAGGGCCTTTTGGGCTTCAGCCTTGGCATGCTCTGTGCTCTCGAGGGCCGCAGCAAGCTCGGACTCTCGCGTCTTCGATTCAAGCTCCAAAGTCTCGTGTTTCTTCACGAGAGCCTGGAGCTCTTGCTGCACCTCGCCCACATGTGCCTCTTGTTTCTCCCGCTCGGTGCGCTTCTTGGCCGCTTTGTTTTCGGCCTCAGACAATGCTTGCTTTAGGGTCACCACTTCGGTCGTGGCCCCTGGCACATTCATGATGATCCTGTCATTTCGCAACCACATTTACTTTTTTATATAGATAAGGTATTACTTATCTTTGTTCTCCTCGAGTTGCCTCTTGGCAAGGCCGAGCTCTTTCTCAGACCGCTCGCTTCAGTGCGGCGACCTCCGCAGTCAGTGCGGCAGAGGTCAGCAGCGAAGCCTGCATACACATACAGACATATTTATATTAGACTCATGCAGATATTATTTGATCCTCTATTCGGCTTTTCTTTGTGAACACCAAACAGAGCATCAGGGGCTACTGTCTATGCGGTAATATTTTTCCTATATTTTAAATACTTACCTCAAAGCCTGTTAGAAGGCTCGCACAGACTTCAGTCAGTCCGCTCTTGGCAGACTGAACCTTCTTGATCACCGCACTCATGATAGTGCGGTGCTCTTCATCGAGGGAAGCGCCGCAAAGCGCTCCCAGCAGGTCGTCCGGTGCCTCTGGATGGACAGAGGTCACCGGCACGGATGGCTTGCCCCTCTTGGAAGGGGGCCGCCTGCCCGAGTCCGGAACCACTGGAGGTTCCAGCGCGGTGTACGGTTGAGGGCCGAACTTGGAGCCCCTGGGAGCCTTGCTCCCTTTGCTCATGGAGTCCGGAAGGTCGCCTTGAGGCGCCTCCGGGACTGTCTCCCCCGGCTCGGTGCCCCTTGAGACAATACCTCGGCATTGTCCATAGGGCAAGGAGAGGAGGCGGTTGGAAGTGTATCACTATTCATGTTCGACGAGTCCAAGGAACCGTCCGACGAGGATACGTCGATACGGGCTTGGGGCGGACTGCATAATCATATTCGACGTTAGGAGAAGCAGTGCAACAAAAGTATGCTATGAGTTACTCTGGTATCCGAATACTTACGACTTCGCCAGGGGCTTGGCCCTGAGCAGCCACTCATCTTCGCCATCGGCGGCGGTGGTGGAGCAGTCCGGAAGGAGAGTCCTTCCCATCTTGGACCCTTCGGCCTCCCCGGTTGGGGCGGCCTTCCTTTTCTTGTCTCCCCCGGCTGGAGGGGGAGAATCTTCATCTTCCTTCTCTTCGTTTTCACGGGAGGAGTGCATCTCGGAGTTATCGGACGATGTGTCCGATACCACCTGGCGCCGGGAACTCTTTCGGGTTCATGTGGCCTTCTTCTTGGTCTTCTCCGGCACCTCATAAGGAGCTGGAGTCCGCATCTCCGTCAGGAGAGCGTCTGCAGGTTCTTCGGGCAGAGGGGCCGGACAGTTAATCTGCTCCGATGTCTCCACCCAGTCCTGTCAAAGGCATGGGAGCTCAGACCCCGCACATGGTTAAGCTATGGGAAATAAAGACCCTACCCGGTGTAAAGAACTTACCGGATTCGCAGGGCGCTTCACGCTTAACCCACGGTCCTCGGTAAGAGAAGGGGGGACCTCGGCGCCTTTGAACAACACCTTCCAGATGTCCTTATGCGTCGTGTCGAAGAGCTCGCGCAGAGTCTGGTGCTAGGCCGGGTCGAACTCCCATAAGTTGAAAGCCTGTTGTTGACACGGGAGGATCCGGCGGAAGAGCATGACCTGGACTATGTTGACAAGCTTAAGTTTCTTGCTTTTCATGTTCCGGATACACTTCTGGAGTCCGTCCAGCTCCACCGATGAGCCCTAAGACAGGCCCTTCTCCTTCCAGGAAGTGAGCCGCGTGGGGATTCCGTATCGAAACTCGGGGGCTGCCACCCAGTTGGTGTCGCGCGGCTCGGTGATGTAGAACCACCCCGATTGCCACCCCTTTATGGTCTCCATGAAGGAGCCCTCGAGCCATGTAACGTTGGGCATTTTGCCCACCATGGCCCTGCCGCATTCCGCTTGTTGGCTGCCTACTACCTTCGGCTTGATATTGAAGGTCTTCAGCCATAGGCCGAAGTGGGGCCGGATGCAGAGGAAAGCCTCGCACACGACGATGAACGCCGAGATGTTGAGGATGAAATTCGGGGCCAGATCATGAAAGTCCAGCCCATAATAGAACACGAGGCCGCGGACGAATGAATGGAGGGGAAACCCCAGTCCACGGACGAAGTGGGGGAGGAAAACCACCCTATCGTGAGGTTCCGGGGTAGGGACGATCTGCCCCGTGGCTGGCAGCCGGTGCGCGATATCCGCGGCTAAGTATCCGGCTCCACGTAGTTTTTTGATGTGTCCCTCCGTGACGGAGGAGGCCATCCACTTGCCTCCCGCTCCAGACATGTTTGGAGAGAGTTGAGGAGAATGATGTGGACTTGGGCGCTGGAGCTCGAGTGCACGAAAATGGATGAGCAAGGAGGAAGAAGGCGTGGGTAGAAGAAGGTGAAACCTTATCCCTTTATAAGGGCGGACGAAACTATGCGCCCCCACCAACCTGGTAAAACTCGCTTATCCCCCAAGCGCCGTAATTGATGGCGCGGTTGGGCTACCCACGTCCGTGTTGATGGGAATCCCGTAATAAGGGGACACGATCTCTGCTTCGACAAGACCTGCCAAGGAAACCGCCTCGCGGAACACACTGAGATAGGTTAGGAAAAATGATTCGAATAAAGACCTGGCTGTGGTGTGATGCCACGCTATGGGGTACGTCAGCAGATCAGATTTGTGGAAATATTATTCTCTCTATGGTGGTATGTGGAACTTGTTTTGCAGAGTCGGACATGATCCTCGTGTTCAAAATCTTCTATGAAGTATTCGGAGGAGGAACCCGCCTTGCAATGCCGAAGACAATCTGCGCGCCGGACTCATCGTCATTGAAGCCTGGTTCAGTGGCTACTAAGGGAGTCCTGGATTAGGGGGTATCCGTACAGTCGGACTATATCCTTTGGTGGGACTGTTGGACTGTGAAGATACAAGATTGAAGACTTCATCCCGTGTCCAGATGGGACTCTCCTTGGCATGGAGGGCAAGCTTGGCAATATAGATATGCAGATCTCCTTCCTTGTAACCGACTCTGTGTAACCCTAGCCCCCTCCGGTGTCTATATAAACCGGAGGGTTTTAGTCCGTAGGACAACATACAATCATACCATAGGCTAGCTTCTAGGGTTTAGCCTCTCTGATCCCATGGTAGATCAATTCATATTATCAAGAATAATCAAGCAGGACGTAGGGTTTTACCTCCATCAAGAGGGCCCGAACCTGGGTAAAACATCGTGTCCCCTACCTCCTGTTACCATCCGCCTTAGACGCACAGTTCGGGACCCCCTACCCGAGATCCACCGGTTTTGACACCGACAATGCTTATCAAGAATGTAGCACTTTGAGCCGAAAACTCGAAAGTATCCAACTTGTGGTTTGTTACCGTGAGGAGCTCGTATGCCGTCTTGCCGAGTAGCTTGTGAAGATACAAACGATTTGTTGCATGACAAGTTGTCTCAACCGCTTCCGCCCAAAAGTGTTTTGGCGTCTTGTACTCATCAAGCATCGTTCTTTGACATTTCGATGAGTGTCCGGTTCTTCCTCTCAACAACTCCATTTTGTTGAGGTGTGTACATAGCCGAGAACTCATGTGAAATCCCTTCTTCATTAAGAAAGGTATCCACATTTGCGTTCTTGAACTCCGTTCTGTTGTCGCTTCGAACCTTCTTGATCTTCATGCAAAATTGATTTTGGGCCTTCCTAGTGAAGTTTTTGAAGATCTTTTGGACCTGCGATTTGTCATCAAGAAAGAACACCCATGTAAATCTTGAAAAATCATCAACTATGACTAGTCCAAATGAGTTACCACCGAGACTCTTGTAGGCATTTGGACCAAAGAGATCCATGTGAAGTAACTCGAGTGGTCTTCTCGTGGTCATGATGTTCTTTGCGCGATGACTTCCTCCAACTTGTTTCCCTGCCTGACAAGCACTACAAAGTCTATCCTTGTCAAATATAACATCTTTTACTCCAAACCTTTAATAAGCTTGTCAAGGTTTCGCATACCAACATGACCTAATCGTCTATGCCATAACCAACCTTTAGAAGATTTAGCAATTAAGCAAGTTCTAGGTTGAGCCTTTTTAGTGAAATCAACAATGTAAAGATCACCTCTACGTATACCGGTAAAGACCATTTTACGATTGTCTCTATGAAACACTTGGCAATCTACTTTAGTGAATAGAACATTGAAACCGAAATCAGCAAGTCTAGATACTGAAAGTAAGTTGTACCCAAGAGATTCAACGAGCATGACATTTTGTATGGAGCTATCATGTGAGATGGCCACCTTACCGAGGCCAACCACCTTACCCTTTGAGTTATCACCAAAGGTGACATATTTTCGAGGGCCGCTATTTTCAGGGAGCTCACGGAACATATCTTTATCTCCGGTCATATGATCAGTACATCCACTATCGAGAACCCATTCCTTTCCTCCGGCCATGTAGCCGCGAAGATTTGCCACAAGACCAAAGTGTCTCATCGCATCATCAAGGTCATAGTCACTATCATCATCATCCTCATCAGAGTATCCATGTTCAACATCATCTTGTGATTGATCAATTCCTAAAGAGGGCAATTCATTAGATAAATGATCATTTCTATAGTTATCTTTATGAATTCTAATAGCTCTGGAAATGATATTTCTAATGATTCCAACATCTCCTTTGGCACTCGTAAGATTAGTGAGCTCAAATAAGCAGTCACCAAAATTGGGATCATTGGAATTCATCTTAATCAAGGCAATGGATTTATGGAGAATTTCATCTAGATCTAACAAGGAATAATTTGGAAATAGTTCCTCAAGAAATTTCCATATGGTGTAGGCACACTTAAGAGTAGGCAAACATCCAATCAAGTTTCTAGGCAAGCCTCTAGTGATAAGATTAACAGTTCTAAGATTGTGAATCATGTCAATTGACTCATCAAGGGTAGGATGCATGGGATCAACATGAGGTGCACAAGGGCTAGCAATATACTTGTTCAAATGATATTCATTGAAAATCTCAAGCATTTCATTTTTCCACTCATGAAAATATTCTCTATCAAGAATAGGCACTCTACGTCTAAGACTCCCCAAAGTAGACTCATCTATCTTCCTCCATTGGTGTTTAAACCAAAGCAATGGAGACTAATGCTCTGATACCAATTGAAAGGATCGAGAAGAGGTGTCTGGAGGGGGGGGGGGGTGATTAGACACTAGGTGCTAAAAGTTACAGTTTTTAAATTCTTTAGGTTGAAGTGGATTTTTGGCACAAGTTGAACAAACACAATACATATCAAGCAAGCATGCAAAGAGTGTATGAGTAGCGGAAATTAAAGCATGCAACTTGCAAGAATGTAAAGAGAAGGGTTTGGATGATTCAAACGCAATTGGAGACACGGATGTTTTTGTCGTGGTTCCGATAGGTGGTGCTATCGTACATCCACGTTGATGGAGATTTCAACCCACGAAGGGTAACGGTTGCGCGAGTCCACGGAGGGCTCCACCCACGAAGGGTCCACAAAGAAGCAACCTTGTCTATCCCACCATGGCCATCACCCACGAAGGACTTGCCTCACTAGCGGTAGATCTTCACGAGTAGGCGATCTCCTTGCCCTTACAAACTCCTTGGTTCAACTCCACAATCTTGTCGGAGGCTCCCAAGTGACACCTAGCCAATCTAGGAGACACCACTCTCCAAGAAGTAACAAATGGTGTGTTGATGATGAACTCCTTGCTCTTGTGCTTCAAATGATAGTCTCCCCAACACTCAACTCTCTCACAGGATATGGATTTGGTGGAAAGAAGATTTGAGTGGAAAGCAACTTGGGGAAGACTAGAGATCAAGATTCATATGGTAGGAATGGAATATCTTGGTCTCAACACAAGTGTAGGTGGTTCTCTCTCAGAACATATAGGTTGGAAGTGTAGGTTTGTTCTGATGGCTCTCTCCACGAATGAAGAGGAGGTGGAAGGTTATATATAGCTTCCACACAAAATCTAACTGTTACACGTAACTTTCCAAACTCGGTGGGACCGAATGATTAAACTCGGTCGGACTGATTCAGCAAAGCTAGTGACCGTTAGGGTTTTTGGTGGGACCGACATGCAACTCGGCACGACCGATATGATTAGGGTTAGGGCATAACGTAATCTCGGTGAGACCGATTACACAAACTCGGTGAGACCGATTTTGGTAATAAGCTAACCAGAGAGTTGGTCAGTTAAACTCGGTGGGAGCGATCGCTCATTTCGGTGAGACCGAAATGTTACAAAAGGGAACCAGAGAGTTTACATTGCAGTTTCGGTGGGACCGATCGCAAGTTTTGGTGAGACCGAAAGTATTGCAATAGGCAACAGAGAGTTTGCAATGCCGTCTCGGTGAGATCGAGATCCCTATCGGTGAGACCGATTTGCCTAGGGTTTGTGGCAGTGGCTATGACATTTGAAACTCGATGGCGCCATATAGAAAGAATCGGTGGGGCCGAGGTTGACTTTTGGTTTAGGTCATATGTGGATGTGAGGAAGTAGTTGAGGGTTTTGGAGCGTATCACTAAGCATTTTGAGCAAGAAACTCATTAAGCAACACCTCATCCCTCCTTGATAGTATTGGCCTTTCCTATAGACTCAATGTGATCTTGGATCACGAAAATTGAAAATGTAGAGTCTTGAGCTTTGAGCTTGAGCCAATCCTTTGTCCTTAGCATCTTGAAGGGGTTTCACATCCTCTAGTCCATGCCACTTCACTGTTGAACTTATCTGAAACATACTAGATACAAATGTTAGTCCAACAAGAGATTTGTTGGCATTAATTACCAAAACCACCTAGGGAGCACTTGTGCTTTCATGATGACCATGTGTAGCTCCGGGATGGCCACGTTGCTGGTCGCAGAGGGGCCCAACATGGTTTCCAGGCTCTCCCATTGCCGCTCGTCGGGGTGTTCACAGAGTCCTCCATTACCCGCCTCATGAGTCGGGCCTCATCCTCCTCAGTCATGGGAGCTGGCGGTGGCGGGGACGGAGATGGCGTCGGCGTGATGCCACGCACACGCCTACGACCACGCGTTTGGGGCGGGTTGTCAGCAAGAGCCGGACGCGGGCGACATGGGCTTGGAGGATGTCCGGTAAAAAAGGATTGCCGCCGCAGGTCGGGAGCCACGTATCCCACAACGGTGAATCCATGGCGTACATGGGGGCGTGGAGTAGATCTGGTGGCAGGCGCCCACGGCGTCGGTTGATCTCGTCGCGGAGCCATGTATCCAACAACTACGGATCCATGGCGTACCTGGGGTCGTGGAGGA